>NW_013920762.1:0-215 GCF_000517525.1 Limulus polyphemus | reverse complement strand
GTGGTGTGTTAGACACGTTTAGAGGATGAGTATTGTGGTGTGTTAGACACGTTTAGAGGATGAGTATTGTGGTGTTTTAGACACGTTTAGAGGATGAGTATTGTGGTGTGTTATACACGTTTAGTGGATGAGTATTGTGGTGTTTTAGACACGTTTTGAGGATGAGTATTGTGGTGTGTTAGACACGTTTAGAGGATGAGTAATATGGTGTGTTA
>NW_013920761.1:0-214 GCF_000517525.1 Limulus polyphemus | reverse complement strand
AACAGTCGGACAACATATGTAACATAAATATTGATCCACGAAGAGAAATGAAGAAAACAAGATTGTAACTGGTTACGTGAAACAGCCGGATAACATATGTAACATAAATATTGATCCAAGAAGAGAAATGTAGAAAATAATATTGTAAGTGGTGACGCGAAACAGTCGGACAACATACGTAACATACATATTGATCCAAGAAGAGAAAAAAAAA
>NW_013920760.1:0-215 GCF_000517525.1 Limulus polyphemus | reverse complement strand
TTAATAACCCCATACTCATCTGTAGCGTTATTTGGTACAACAACTCTACGAATACCTAGGTGTAACTCTAGTTATATAATTTATAATCACCATACTCATCTTTAGCCTTACTTGGCACAACTACTCCATGAACACCTAGATGTAAATATAATTATCGAATTTATAACCATCATACTCATCTTTAGCGTTACTTGGTACAACTACTCCATGAACAC
>NW_013920759.1:0-352 GCF_000517525.1 Limulus polyphemus | reverse complement strand
ACGGTTTCATCACTTTAGAACCTAGCACATTCTACTATACTACACGGTTTCATTAATTTAGAACCTAGCACATTCTACTACTACACGGTTTCATTAATTTAGAACCTAGCACATTCTACTACTACACGGTTTCATCACTTTAGAACCTAGCACATTCTACTACTACACGGTTTCATTAATTTAGAACCTAGCACATTCTACAACTACACGGTTTCATCACTTTAGAACCTAGCACATCCTACTACTACACGGTTTCATTAATTTAGAACCTAGCACATTCTACAACTACACGGTTTCATCACTTTAGAACCTAGCACATTCTACTACTACACGGTTTCATTAATTTAGAACC
>NW_013920758.1:0-215 GCF_000517525.1 Limulus polyphemus | reverse complement strand
GTTAAATGTTAAAAATACTTATGTAAAAGCATTGAATAGACTAGCGACGAGTAACACGTTTGATGTGTATCTATTTAATTTTTACCGCGTTAATGTGTTCCACTGAACATTAAATGTTAAAAATACGTATGTAAAAGTATTAACAGGCTAACGACGAGTAACACGTTTGATGTGTATCTATTTAATTTTTACCACGTTAATGTGTTTCACTGAAC
>NW_013920757.1:0-372 GCF_000517525.1 Limulus polyphemus | reverse complement strand
ATGGATAGTGACTGGTAGGTGTTTTATTATAGATAGATAGTGGCTGCTAAGTATTTTATTATAGATAGATAATAGATGAAAGGTAATTTATTTCAGACGGATAGTGGCTGGTAGGTCTTTTAATACATGGATAGTGGCTGGTAGGTCTTTAATACAGATGGATAGTGGCTGGTAGGTCTTTAATACAGATGGATAGTGGCTGGTAGGTCTTTAATACAGATGGATAGTGGCTGGTAGGTCTTTCTATTATATATGGATAGTGGCTGGTAGGTCTTTATTATATATGGATAGTGGCTGGTAGGTCTTTTAATACAGATGGATAGTGGCTGGTAGGTCTTTAATACAGATGGATAGTGGCTGGTAGGTATTTTA
>NW_013920756.1:0-215 GCF_000517525.1 Limulus polyphemus | reverse complement strand
TAAGCTTTTGGTTACTGATTGTTTTTCGATTTCTTTTTATCAGAGGCTCCTAAATTTATGATTCTTCACCAAATTTGGTATGTAGGTACACTTTAACGTTGCCTAGTAATATGCAGAGTTTTACCTTCCTACTGTTTGTTTTAAAGGAGTTATTGAACGTTTTGCGTTTTGTACCAGTACTTCGTTCCATTTGGACGGATCTTCTCGAAATTTTT
>NW_013920755.1:0-335 GCF_000517525.1 Limulus polyphemus | reverse complement strand
AAAACTCTCCACTACAGCGAAACAAGTGTCTTGTATAAAGTAAAAACTCTCCACTACAGCGAAACAAATGTCTTGTATAAAGTAAAAACTCTCCACTACAGCGAAACAAATGTCTTGTATAAAGTAAAAACTCTCCACTACAGCGAAACAAGTGTCTTGTATAAAGTAAAAACTCTCAACTACAGCGAAACAAGTGCCTTGTATAAAGTAAAAACCCTCCACTACAGCGAAACAAATGTCTTGTATAAAGTAAAATCTCTCCACTACAGCGAAACAAGTGTCTTGTATAAAGTAAAAACTCTCCACTACAGCGAAACAAGTGTCTTGTATAAAGT
>NW_013920754.1:0-404 GCF_000517525.1 Limulus polyphemus | reverse complement strand
AGGCCATAAAGACCCCGTGTATTCACTTGTTTTATAAAATACAGTTATAATGACAACAGCATGCCAAAATTAAATACATCATAATGTCATAAAGACCCCGTGTATTCACTTGTTATATAAAATGCAGTTATAATTACAACAGTATTTTATGTAACAAGTGAATACACGGGGTCTTTATTACATTATGATGTAGTGTACCATGACATGCTGTTGTAATTATAATTATTTTATATAACAAGTGAATAAATGGGGTCTTTATGACCTTATGATGTATTATAAAATAACATGCTGTTGTAATTATAACTGTATTTTATATATCAAGTGAATACACGGGGTCTTTATGACATTATGATGTATTGAAAACTGTTGTAATTAGAACAGTATTTTTATTTCATTGTACAATA
>NW_013920753.1:0-215 GCF_000517525.1 Limulus polyphemus | reverse complement strand
TACTGTCAATAAGAACACACAAGATTTAACGATAATGTGTACTGTCAGTAAGAAAACAGAAGATTTAACAATAATGTGTCCTGTCAATAAAAAGACATAAGATTTAACAATACTGTGTACTGTCAATAAGAAGACACAATATTCAACGATAATGTGTACTGTCAGTAAGAAAACACAAGATTTAACAATAATGTGTCCTGTCAATAAGAAGACAC
>NW_013920752.1:0-215 GCF_000517525.1 Limulus polyphemus | reverse complement strand
GAAAAAATTGTTTTTCCTCATATTTCAATACAAAGATGCCCTTGATGTAAGACTTTCAAAATGGATAACCTTTCATAAAATTTAAAATAGTTATTTCATAATCTGTTATCAAAATTTCGGCTATAATCAATTTTACTGGTTTTTTTGTATTCAGTTATATTATAACCGAAAAAGGGCATTAAAATTAATATTATTCAAAGGACATCTCAACATCT
>NW_013920751.1:0-331 GCF_000517525.1 Limulus polyphemus | reverse complement strand
CAATACTGTGTACTGTCAATAAGAAGACACAAGATTTAACGATACTGTGTACTATCATAACAAGTCATAAGATTTAATGATACTGTGTACTATCAATAACAAGCCACAAGATTTAACAATACTGTGTCCTGTCAATAAGAAGATACAGGATTTATCAATAATGTGTACTGTCAATAAGAAGACACAAGATTTAACAATATTGTGTCCTGTCAATTTCTTATTGACAGGACACAGTATTGTTAAATCTTGTGTCTTCTTATTGACAGTACACAGTATTGATAAATCCTGTATATTCTTGATACAGGATTTATCAATACTGTGTACTATCAAT
>NW_013920750.1:0-214 GCF_000517525.1 Limulus polyphemus | reverse complement strand
TATCGTTTAATACAAACACACATATAAACATAAAGAATGCTTTATGTGTAAAGTTTAATACAAACACACATATAAACATAAATAATGCTTTATGTGTATCGTTTAATACAAACACACATATAAACATAAATAATTCTTTATGTGTAAAGTTTAATACAAACACACATATAAACATAAATAATGCTTTATGTGTAAAGTTTAATACAAACACACA
>NW_013920749.1:0-891 GCF_000517525.1 Limulus polyphemus | reverse complement strand
CGTTTTGTGTCCAAATGGAACGAAGTACTGGTACTGAAAAAATTTCGAGAAGATCCGAAATTCTTTCAGCAACGTTCGTTGCATACTTGCGTATTTACATGCCAAATTCTAGCCTTCTATTTTTCAGAAAAGCCAATAAAAGAGTAACATAAAACGACCACAAAAGTCGCAAAAATTATGCGTATGTGTACTGCAGTGTAAGCTTTTGGTTACTGATTGCGTATGTGTACTGCAGTGAAGCTTTTGGTTACTGATTGTTTTTCAATTTCTTGTTACCAAAGGGTCCTAAATTGATGATTCTTCACCACCAAATTTGGTGAAGAATCATCAATTTAGGACCCTCTATGTAGGTACACTTTAACGTTGCGGTACAAAACGCAAAACGTTCCATAACTCCTTTAAAACAAACAGTAGGAAGGTAAAACTCTGCATATTACTACACTGCAGTACACATACGCTTTCAGAAAAGCCAATAAAAGAGTAACATAAAAAGACCACAAAAGTCGCAAAAATTATAATAGAAGGCTAGAATTTTGCATGTAGATATGCAACTATGCAACGAACGTTCTTGAAAAAATTTCGAGAAGATCCGTCCAAATGGAACGAAGTACTAACAAGAAATCGAAAAACAATCAGTAACCAAAAGCTTCACCAGAGGGTCCTTAATTGATGATTCACACCAAATTTGGTATGTAGGTACACTTTAACGTTGCGTAGTAAAATGCAGAGTTTTACCTTCCTACTGTTTGTTTTAAAGGAGTTATGGAACGTTTTGCGTCTTGTTTCAGTACTTCGTTCCATTTGGACGGATCTTCTCGAAATTTTTTCAAGAACGTTCGTTGCATAGTTGCATATTTACATGCAAAATTCTAGCCTTCTATTATAATTTTT
>NW_013920748.1:0-214 GCF_000517525.1 Limulus polyphemus | reverse complement strand
AATGGAAAGACTGATAGTCAACACTAAAAACCGGCCATTATTAGCCGAACCTAATTTAGAAATGGTAGACTAAAGGAAAGACTGATAGTCAACACTATCCACGGCCATTATTAGCCGAACCTAATTTAGAAATGGTAGACTAAAGGAAAGACTGATAGTCAACACTAGCCACGGCCATTATTAGCCGAACCTAATTTAGAAATGGTAGACTAAA
>NW_013920747.1:0-215 GCF_000517525.1 Limulus polyphemus | reverse complement strand
TGCATTCGAAACGCGTCGGCCAACCCATCACTAGCTACAACTTTTACCCGTTGTTCTAACAACGTTAAGACGGCTTATCGACTTCTTGAGAATAATTCTAAGAAGAAAGTAAACCTACAGACATCGGACTTGTTTAACAAAATCTGCCTACAAGAAAATCTGTCACCAAAGTACACCAACATCCGACTATATATATATATATATATATATACATA
>NW_013920746.1:0-211 GCF_000517525.1 Limulus polyphemus | reverse complement strand
GTTAAGTGTTCACAATCATTAACTGTGGAATATCAGCTGTATATTATAATAATATGTGTTGACAATACATTAACCATGGAATATCAGCTGTATATAATTATGTTAAGTGTTGGCAATACATTAACCATGGAATATCAACTGTATATTATTATGTTAAGTGTTGGCAATACATTAACCATGGAATATCAGCTGTATATTATTATGTTAAAAG
>NW_013920745.1:0-213 GCF_000517525.1 Limulus polyphemus | reverse complement strand
TATTTAACGATACTGTGTACTGTCAATAAGAAGACACAAGATTTAACGATACTAGTGTACTGTCAACTAAGAAGGCACAAGATATTAACCGATACTGTGTACTGTCAACAAGAAGACACAAGATTTAACGATACTGTGTACTGTCAATAAGAAGACACAAGATTTACGATACTGTGTACTGTCAATAAGAAGACACAAGATATAAAAATACTG
>NW_013920744.1:0-423 GCF_000517525.1 Limulus polyphemus | reverse complement strand
TTGTGGTTTATACAAGTTGGTGTAACTTAGAGTCAACCAGAATGTGTGTGTTTTAGACAAGTTGGTGTAACGTAGAGTCAACCAGAATGTGTGTGGTTTAGACAGGTTGGTGTAACGGTAGAGTCAACCAGTATGTCTGTGGTTTATACAAGTTGGTGTAACGTAGAGTCAACCAGAATGTGTGTGGTTTAGACAGGTTGGTGTAACAACAAGTTGGTGTAACGTAGAGTCAACCAGAATGTCTGTGGTTTATACAAGTTGGTGTAACGTAGAGTCAACCAGTATGTCTGTGGTTTAGACAGGTTGGTGTAACTTAGAGTCAACCAATATGTGTGTGGTTTATACAAGTTGGTGTAACTTAGAGTCAACCAGAATGTGTGTGGTTTATACAAGTTGGTGTAACGTAGAGTCAACCAATACGTG
>NW_013920743.1:0-215 GCF_000517525.1 Limulus polyphemus | reverse complement strand
GAAAGGGCGAGCATGTTTGGTGGGATGCGGATTTGAACCCGCGACCCTCAGATGTGAGTTGAGCGCCTTATCCACCTGGCCATGCCGGGCACTTGATATATATACACACAAAATATGTTTTAAATTATAATGAGTTTGAAGTTGTCTAGGACTTTCCTTAATATTACGTTTATTAAATAATATCATAGCCGCATAATTATGTCATAAGCTTATTC
>NW_013920742.1:0-215 GCF_000517525.1 Limulus polyphemus | reverse complement strand
AACGTCTCTCAGGAATCAGTGTTTGGGACTAAATGGGCCTTTGTTACTAGTAACGTCTCTCAGGAATCAGTGTTTGGGATTAAATGGACCTTTGTTACTAGTGGCGTCTCTCAGGAATCAGTGTTTGGGATTAAATGGACCTTTATTACGAGTGGCTTCTCTCAGGGATCAGTGTTTTGGATTAAATGGACCTTTGTTACAAATGGCGTCTCTAA
>NW_013920741.1:0-214 GCF_000517525.1 Limulus polyphemus | reverse complement strand
CTCTACCAAGGTAATCTATAGAAAATAACCTAGTAAGGAATTCTCTACCAAGGTAACCGATAGAACGATAACATAATGAGGAATTCTCTACCAAGGTAATTTATAGAAAATAACCTAGTAAGGAATTCTCTACCAAGGTAACCGATAGAACAATAACCTAATGAGGAATTCTCTACCAAGGTAATCTATAGAAAATAACCTAGTAAGGAATTCT
>NW_013920740.1:0-215 GCF_000517525.1 Limulus polyphemus | reverse complement strand
GATTTAGCAATACTGTATACTATCTATAAAAAGACACAAGATTTAACGATACTGTGTACTGTCAGTAAGAAAACACAAGATTTAACAATAATGTGTCCTGTCAATAAGAAGACACAAGATTTAATGATACTGTATACTATCAATAAGAAGACACAAGATTTAATGATACTGTGTACTTACAATAAGATGACACAAGATTTAACAATACTGTGTAC
>NW_013920739.1:0-215 GCF_000517525.1 Limulus polyphemus | reverse complement strand
GTGTCTTGATTCACTGTCCAATACTAACAGATCTTATAACTCTGATTTCCTGCATTCCTTGTGTCTTTAATTATTTTCCAGTACTAAAAGATCTTATAACTAAGATTTCCTGTATTCCATGTGTCTTGAATCATTGTCCAATATGAACAAATCTTACAACTCTGATTTCCTTTATTACTTGTGTCTTGAATCACTGTCCAATACTAACAGATCTT
>NW_013920738.1:0-216 GCF_000517525.1 Limulus polyphemus | reverse complement strand
TTTAATAACAGATTATAAAATAACTATTGGGAATTTTGTTGAAAGGACATCCATTTCAAAAGTCTTGAACCGTGAGCATTTTTGTATTGAAATATGAGGAAAAACAATTTTTTTTCAAAATTTGGATAAAAACATGGGCTATAGCCTTGGCTTTTCGGTGAAATTATTAATTTTTTTTGGAAAATGGAAAAAAGGGCATTTTTGATTCAAAATTAA
>NW_013920737.1:0-213 GCF_000517525.1 Limulus polyphemus | reverse complement strand
TAATATACGTGAAAATAGATGCACCATAAATGTGTGCTCTGTGGGACACAGTGCTAACTGTTTTGTATCTAATTTACGTGTAGTGTTTACACCTGTATCATTATAATATATTGTTGCGTCAGCGAGGTCACGTGACTAGTGTCATGCCACCTGCTTTCTAGAAATATCCTGTTCCTTCGTGAATGCCCTAGCATTTACTAGATTGGGGATAGG
>NW_013920736.1:0-215 GCF_000517525.1 Limulus polyphemus | reverse complement strand
ACAAGTTAAGTTTATGCAACTTTACAGGAGAGTGACATGTGACAAGTTAAGTTTATGTAACTTTACAGGAGAATGACACGTGACAAGTTAATTTTATGTAATTTTACAGTAGAGTGACTTGTGACAAGTTAAGTTGATGCAACTTTACAGGAAAGTGACACGTGACAAGTTAAGTTTATGTAACTTTACAGGAGAGTGACATGTGACAAGTTAAG
>NW_013920735.1:0-215 GCF_000517525.1 Limulus polyphemus | reverse complement strand
ATGTACTGTACTAACTCTGTTGGTAAAACACTATATTAACCATCTCAGGATGTACTGTACTAACTCTGTTGGTAAAACACTATATTAACCCTCTCAAGATGTACTGTACTGACTGTTAGTAAAACACTATATTAACCCTCTCAAGATGTACTGTACTAACTCTGTTGGTAAAACACTATATTAACCTCCTCAGGATCTACTGTACTAACTCTGTT
>NW_013920734.1:0-239 GCF_000517525.1 Limulus polyphemus | reverse complement strand
CAACTACTCCAACCTAGGTGTTCAGTAACTCTAGTTACCGAATTTATAACCCCCATACTCATCATTAGCCTTATTTAGTACAACTACTCCATTAACACCCAGGTGTAACTCTAGTTACAGAATTTATAACCACCATACTCATCTTTAGCCTTACTTGGTACAACTACTCCATGAACACTTAGGTTTAACTCTAGTTACCGAATTTATAACCCCCATACTCATCTGTAGCTTTACTTGGT
>NW_013920733.1:0-214 GCF_000517525.1 Limulus polyphemus | reverse complement strand
ATCCCATCTGGATGAATTGTACGGGAATACAAGCTATTATCCAAGCTGAATGAATTGTAAGTAACATTAGCTGCTATCCAAGCTGAATGAATTGTAAGGTAATACTATCTTCTATCGAAGCTGAATGAATTGTAAGGAAATACTAGCTACTGTCCCATCTGGATGAATTGTAAGGTAACACTAGCTACTATCCAAGCTGAATGAATTGTAAGGT
>NW_013920732.1:0-215 GCF_000517525.1 Limulus polyphemus | reverse complement strand
GATCCAAGAACAGATATACACTCTAGACTTTAAATGATCCAAGAACAGATATACACTCTAGACTTTAAATAATCCAAGAACAGATACACTCAATACTTTAAACAATCCAAGAACAGATACACTCTAGACTTTAAATGATCCAAGAACAGATATACACTCTAGCCTTTAAATAATCCAAGAACAGATACACTTTAGACTTTAAATAATCCAAGAAC
>NW_013920731.1:0-215 GCF_000517525.1 Limulus polyphemus | reverse complement strand
TCTATTTCACGGTAACAAAACCTCTACTAACTTACTCATTTAAAATAAACTATCTCCTGTATATAGGATTCTCCATTTCACGGTAACAAAACCTCTACTAACCTACTTATTTAAAATATATCTCCTGTATATAGGATTCTCCATTTCACGGTAACAAAACCTCTACTAACCTACTCATTTAAAATATATCTCCTGTATATAGGATTCTCTATTTC
>NW_013920730.1:0-215 GCF_000517525.1 Limulus polyphemus | reverse complement strand
ACCAGCTGAAACACTGAGTAACAAAGACAAATAAAAGCTACCAGCTGAAACACTGAGTAACAAAGACAGATAAAAGCTACCAGCTGAAACGCTGAGTGACAAAGACAGATAAAAGCTACCAGCTGAAACGCTGAGTAGACAAAGACAGATAAAAGCTACCAGCTGAAACGCTGAGTGACAAAGACAGATAAAAGCTACCAGCTGAAACGCGGAGT
>NW_013920729.1:0-215 GCF_000517525.1 Limulus polyphemus | reverse complement strand
AAGAGCTCAAAATTATTACACAATTTACTGATAATATCTATAATGTTTGTATATATTAAAAGAGGCGCTGTTTATCGAAAAAATAATAATAGTTTTTTAAAGAACTCCAGTTTCTCAGTACTACACTTAAGCAGGTGTCTAGTAGATATTCCATTTATATCTATCAAAGGGTCTATAAATATCTGAAACAATCACAATAATCGAGCAAATATTCC
>NW_013920728.1:0-215 GCF_000517525.1 Limulus polyphemus | reverse complement strand
CTTTAACATTATTTGGTACAACAACTCCACGAATACCTAAGTGTAACTCTAGTTACCGAATTTATAACCACCATAATCATCTTTAGCTTTACTTGGTACAACTACTACATGAACTTCTAGGTGTAACTATAGTTACCGAATTTATAACCACCATACTCATCTTTAGCCTTACTTGGTACAACTACTCCATGAACACATAGGTGTAACTCTAGTTC
>NW_013920727.1:0-216 GCF_000517525.1 Limulus polyphemus | reverse complement strand
GCGCAGAAATATTCAGTTTTTTGTTACTACTGACACAGAAAAAAATATTCAGTTTTTGTTACTACTGACACAGCGCAGAAATATTCAGTTTTTGTTACTACTGACACAGAAAAAAAATATTCAGTTTTTTGTTACTACTGACACAGAAAAAAAAATATTCAGTTTTTGTTACTACTGACACAGAAAAAATATTCAGTTTTTGTTACTACTGACACA
>NW_013920726.1:0-216 GCF_000517525.1 Limulus polyphemus | reverse complement strand
AGTAGCATTATCCTGTTGTAAAAATATTAACTCCAGGTGAGATGATAGCATTATCCTGTTGTAAAAATATTAACTCCAGGTGAGATGGTAGCATTATCCTGTTGTAAAAATATTAACTTCCAGGTGAGATGGTAGCATTATCCTGTTGTAAAAATATTAACTCCAGGTGAGATGGTAGCATTATCCTGTTGTTAAAACATTAACTCCAGGTGAGAT
>NW_013920725.1:0-215 GCF_000517525.1 Limulus polyphemus | reverse complement strand
GTATACTAGGTTGATAGAGAGCAAACACTTGGTGTTGATGCTACTGGATGTATACTAGGTTGACAAAGAACAAACACTTGATGTTGATGCTACTGGATGTATACTATGTTGACACAGAACAAACACTTGGTGTTGATGCTACTGGATGTATACTATGTTGACACAGAACAAACACTTGGTGTTGATTCTGTTGGATGTTTACTAGGTTGATAGAG
>NW_013920724.1:0-215 GCF_000517525.1 Limulus polyphemus | reverse complement strand
ACACTCTATGCTTCTGTATTTTATGTGTCACTCTAGCTGTTCACCCAAGTATCACACTCTAAGCTTCTGTATTTTATGTGTCACTCTAGCTGTTCACCCAAGTATCACGCTCTAAGGTTCTGTATGTTATGTGTCACTCTAGCTGTTCACCCAAGTATTACACTCTAAGCTTCTGTATTTTATGTGTTACTCTAGCTGTTCACCCAAGTATTACA
>NW_013920723.1:0-215 GCF_000517525.1 Limulus polyphemus | reverse complement strand
GATACTGAGGTAGCAATAAGACTAAAATAATCAGGTAATCAGGGGTGCTCAGAAACTGTTTTTCCTCTTCGCTCAGCTTCTGAAATTTAGAATCATTCTTAATGTGAATTGGTAAAATGTTTATGCCGAAATTTAGGCAACTTAATTTGGTTTAACAGTTATTAGTACGTGGTTAAAGAATTAACAAACAGTGTACGTGACTAATGAACAGCCTC
>NW_013920722.1:0-215 GCF_000517525.1 Limulus polyphemus | reverse complement strand
AAGTGACGACCTGGCAAACGGTTGAGAAAGTTACGGGAAGTTGTGCTGCGTCAATCCCATGATACTGTAACAGGAGGACATCCCGGAGTTAAGAAAACATTGAGTCACCTACGACACAGATTTTACTGGATAGGTATGAGACAAGATGTGGAAGAATGGTGCAGAACATGCAGTACATGTTGTGCTAAATGGGGACCCAAGCATTAGGGACGTGA
>NW_013920721.1:0-215 GCF_000517525.1 Limulus polyphemus | reverse complement strand
AGTATCGTTAAATCTTTGTCTTTTTATTGATAGTACACAGTATTGCTAAATCATGTGTCTTCTTATTGATAGTACACAGTATTGTTAAATCTTGTGTCTTCTTATTGAGAGAACACAGTATTGTTAAATCTTGTGTCTTCTTATTGAAAGTTCACAGTATCGTTAAATCTTGTGTCTTCTTATTGACAGAATACAGTATCATTAAATCTTGTGTC
>NW_013920720.1:0-216 GCF_000517525.1 Limulus polyphemus | reverse complement strand
ATACTGTGTACTGTACAATAAAAAGACACAAGATTTAACGATACTGTTTACTGTCAATAAGAAGACACAATATTTAACGATACCGTGTACTATCAATAAAAAGACACAATATTTAACGATACTGTGTACTGTCAATAAGAAGACACAAGATTTAACAATACTGTGTACTATCAATAAGAAGACACAAGATTTAACAATACTGTGTACAATCAATAA
>NW_013920719.1:0-216 GCF_000517525.1 Limulus polyphemus | reverse complement strand
TCAACCTGTAGCTTTGATTGAGTTATGGTAGTCATCACCTGTAGCTTTGTTTGAGTTATGGTAGTCATCACCTGTAGCTTTGTTTGAGTTATGGTAGTCATCAACCTGTAACTTTGTTTGAGTTATGGTAGTAATAACCTGTAGCTTTGTTTGAATTATTGTAGTCATCACCTGTAGCTTTGTTTGAGTTATGGTAGTCATCACCTGTAGCTTTAG
>NW_013920718.1:0-215 GCF_000517525.1 Limulus polyphemus | reverse complement strand
GACATTGAAGACCAATGCATATTAGGATCAGACTATTTAATACCGAGGAAGTGTGTAGTTAATTTTGATAAAATGACGTTTGGAAAAAACAAAGGCCAAGTTCCGGTAACTGTTAAAAGAGAGGTTTATCTAACCAGGTGCCAACAAGCTGAAGTCAGAGTGACTGAAAGAGTTGATGATAGTGAAGTGAACCAAATATAAATATCAAAGCAGAA
>NW_013920717.1:0-216 GCF_000517525.1 Limulus polyphemus | reverse complement strand
AACTAAAAGACCATTATAACAGTCGACAAAATATAGTTTAAGAAGGATTAAAAATACCATTATAAAAGTCATAAAAATATAGTGTAAGAAAGACTAAAAATACCGCTATCAAAGTCGAAAATATCTAGTCTAATGAAGGCCTAAAAAGACAGTTATGAAAGTCGACAAAATCGAGTGGACGAAAACTAAAAACACGTTTTCTAAAGTACAAAAAAT
>NW_013920716.1:0-213 GCF_000517525.1 Limulus polyphemus | reverse complement strand
GTGGGATAAAAAAATGGAAACGGGAAGCGGCAAATCAAACTACAGCCTAGCAGACTTAATGGCAGCAATACAGAACAGAAAAGAAACAAGAAGAACGGGAAGAGAAATTACAACAGTTGTTAGAGGAAAAAGAAAAGAAACAAGAAGAACGAGAAGAGAAATTACAACAGTTGTTAGAGGAAAAAGAAAGAAACAAGAAGAGAGACAACAGCA
>NW_013920715.1:0-214 GCF_000517525.1 Limulus polyphemus | reverse complement strand
AGTAATATAAAACGACCACAAAAGTCGCAAAAATGATAATAGAAGGCTAGAATTTTGCATGTAAATACGCAAGGATGCAACGAACGTTCATACAAAATTTGGAGATGATCCGTCCAAATGGAACAACGTACTGGTGCAAAACGCAAAACCTTCCATATCTCCTTTAAAACAACAGTAGGAAGGTAAAACTCTGCATATTACTACGCAATGTTAA
>NW_013920714.1:0-392 GCF_000517525.1 Limulus polyphemus | reverse complement strand
ACTCTGGGGTCACTCTGACCGTAACGTAAAGATAATTATAGAAGGTATTTTAATACAACATCTTAACTCATTATCAATAAACTCTGGGATCACTCTATATATAATTATAGAAGTTTTTTTGATACATCTTAACCCCTTATCAATAAACTCTGGGGTCACTCTGTATATAATTATAGAAGTTATTTTAATAAAACATCTTAACCCCTTATCAATAACCTCTAGGGTCACTCTGTATATAATTATAGAACTTCTTTTAATACAACATCTTAACCCCTTATCAATAAACTATGGGGTCACTCTGACCGTAACGTAAAGATAACTATAGAAGTTCTTTAAATACAACATCTTAACCCCTTATCAATAAACTCTGGGGTCACTCTGTATATAATTAT
>NW_013920713.1:0-215 GCF_000517525.1 Limulus polyphemus | reverse complement strand
ATAGCTACAGTCATCTGGATTCAAGGCCAGAAAAGGTCAGCTTTTGGAGAAGTTTGAGGGACTTTGCTGACATTGTAACAAACCTGGGCACAAGAGAGCTCAATGCTGGAAACTTCAACACAGGGAAGATGATACAGCAGGAAAGGCTGCTACCCAGAAAGGCTGTTGGAACTGTGGGGAGCAAGGACATCTGAGGAGCCAGTGTAAGAAAAATA
>NW_013920712.1:0-503 GCF_000517525.1 Limulus polyphemus | reverse complement strand
CCTGTGCTCTGGCCACCACGGGTATCGATACCCGGATTCTAGAGTTGTAAGTTCGCAGACATACCGCTGTGCCACTGGGGGGGGGGGGGCAGTAACGGAACTCGGACTGTGTATCCATGCTAACGCTCGATAAATGATTGGAGAAACACTAATGTTTGAACTTTCATCAATGTGATATGCACCTAATTAAACTGGAACATGAAATATAGATCGAAAACAACAATAAAGTACAAGAATATAAACTCAATATATAAACATTTATTCAAGTATAAGTATTCAAATTAAACTTGTCATTCGATAACAGTAGTTTTAAGACTGTTTATTCAAATTAGAATATAAACTCAATATATAAACATTTATTCAAGTATAAGTACAACAACAATAAAGTAGAAACTTAAAGTAAATTT
Organism: Limulus polyphemus; assembly: GCF_000517525.1. NCBI lineage: Eukaryota > Metazoa > Arthropoda > Merostomata > Xiphosura > Limulidae > Limulus > Limulus polyphemus. The sequence continues at coordinate 96 of NW_013920712.1, read as the reverse complement.
GAATTTTCCTTAAAGTCATAGAGTGTTGATAAATTAATTAAAATATCATAAATAAGAATTATTAAAATAGAATAATATATTTTTTTAAGTAAAAGA
>NW_013920711.1:0-215 GCF_000517525.1 Limulus polyphemus | reverse complement strand
GATATATCTGATTTAGGTTTAAACCATTACTGCTAACTAAAGATATATCTGATTCAGGTTTAAACCATTACTGTGAAGTTCTGGTATATCTGATTCAGGTTTAAACCATTACTGTGAAGTTCTGGTATATCTGATTCAGGTTTAAACCATTACTGTGAAGTTCAGATATATCTGATTCAGGTTTAAACCATTACTGTGAAGTATAGATATATTTG
>NW_013920710.1:0-213 GCF_000517525.1 Limulus polyphemus | reverse complement strand
CTCTAGTTACCGAATTTATAACCACCATACTCATCTTTAGCCTTACTTGGTACAACTACTAAATGAACACCTAGGTGTAACTCTAGTTACCGAATTTATAACCACAATACTCATCTTTAACCTTACTTGGTACAACAACTCCACGAACACTTTGGTGTCACTCTAGTTACCGAATTTATAACCACCATACTCATCTTTAGCCTTACTTGGTAC
>NW_013920709.1:0-215 GCF_000517525.1 Limulus polyphemus | reverse complement strand
ATTGTTCTATAATAGACCAGGAAGACTTGCCGTGCTCTACGTTATTGTAATATATTTCTTGTTCTATAATAGACCCGGAAGACTTGCCGTGCTCTACGTTATTGTAATGTATTTCTTGTTCTATAATAGACCAGGAAGGCTTTCCGTGTCTACGTTATTGTAATGTATTTCTTGTTCTATAATAGACCAGGAAGGCTTTCCGTGTCTACGTTATT
>NW_013920708.1:0-215 GCF_000517525.1 Limulus polyphemus | reverse complement strand
TTATTGCAAATTGTATTGTTGGTTGTATATTAAACATATTTGTGTCAAAAAAGAAAACTGTGCGTATCAATTTTGTTGGCAAATATCATAAACTGACTATATATCGGCTTTTACTTAACTACTAAATTTAGAGTATCATTTAACTCAATTTCAGACCATTCAAAATTGTAATAAGTAACATAATAAATTGGGGAATTCAGATTACATAACAATAC
>NW_013920707.1:0-215 GCF_000517525.1 Limulus polyphemus | reverse complement strand
GCCAGAAGCTAGAATGGAAAGTTTCTTGCCAACATGCTTTAAATACACTGAAAGAAAAATTGGCCTCAGCTCCACTTTTAAAGCTTCCAAATCCGTCACTGCCGTACATGCTGGATTGTGATGTTAGTAATGTCAGAATTGTAGGAGTGTTGTCTCAGAAATTGGTGAAATCAAACATGTGGTGGCCTACTTCAGTTTGATCTGTGTCGACCAGA
>NW_013920706.1:0-214 GCF_000517525.1 Limulus polyphemus | reverse complement strand
GATGGATAGTGGCTGGTAGGCGTTTTAATACTAGATGGATAGTGGCTGGTAGGTCTTTTAATACAGATGGATAGTGGCTGGTAGGTCTTTTAATACAGATGGATAGTGGCTGGTAGGTCTTTTAATACAGATGGATAGTGGCTGGTAGGTCTTTTAATACAAATGGATAGTGGCTGGTAGGTCTTTTAATACAGATGGATAGTGGTTGGTAAGT
>NW_013920705.1:0-215 GCF_000517525.1 Limulus polyphemus | reverse complement strand
CCTATTGACAGTACACAGTATTGTTAAATCTTGTGTCTACTTATTGAAAGTACACAGTATCGTTAAATCTTGTGTCTTCTTATTGACAGTACACAGTATCGTTAATTCTTGTGTCTTCTTATTGAAAGTACACAATATCATTAAATCTTGTGTCTTTTTATTGATAGTACACAGTATTGCTAAATCGTATGTCTTCTTATTGATAGTACACAGTA
>NW_013920704.1:0-214 GCF_000517525.1 Limulus polyphemus | reverse complement strand
ACGTAGTTTTCTATTGCTAAGATAATTACATAGTTTTTCAATTGCTAAGATAATTACGTAGTTTTTCTATTGCTAAGATAATTACGTAGTTTTTCTATTGCTAAGATAATTACATAGTTTTCTATTGCTAAGATAATTACGTAGTTTTTCTATTGCTAAGATAATTACGTAGTTTTTCTATTGCTAAGATAAGTACGTTGTTTTTCTATTGCTT
>NW_013920703.1:0-215 GCF_000517525.1 Limulus polyphemus | reverse complement strand
CTGAAGTTTATAGCACACCAACTATAACAAACCAATAATAGATAATGTTTTTAGGCGCGTCGCATTGGTTATATTTATAGGCATGTGGAGAGTTTCTAGAAAATTCAGATTACGCAACAATACAAAGCTACATTAAGCGTTTACGTACATACATATATTGTTGATTCTTACACTCAAGAATCTTCTACAACTTTAGGATATTGGCGGGAATTTCG
>NW_013920702.1:0-215 GCF_000517525.1 Limulus polyphemus | reverse complement strand
CTGGCCTCCGTCTCGTTGGCTTCTGCTTCATGTGCGGTTCATCTGCTTTATCGGGAAACGTCCTATCATTGGTAACAGTCACACCAGTGGTAGTAACTTCACCAAGGGCTTCACTATTTCTCTTCTCAAAACTGAGTACAGTTTCTTCTTCAACAGTGGCTTTTTCAGGTGACACGTCTTCAGCGTCATTTGTTCCAATGTTCACTTCATCCCAA
>NW_013920701.1:0-215 GCF_000517525.1 Limulus polyphemus | reverse complement strand
CACCAGTTTTATTAAGTAAAGACTTGTGTCGTTAAAGTTTCGTTGGAACAAAGTTACGGAAAGTTAATTAACAAACGGATACGTAACAAATTGGTGTCAGAAGTGGGATAGAAAAAAAATGGAAACAAGAAGCAGCAAATCAGACTACAGCCTAGCAGATTTGATGGCAGCAATACAAAAACAAGAAAAGAAACAAGAAGAACGAGAAAAGAAAC
>NW_013920700.1:0-214 GCF_000517525.1 Limulus polyphemus | reverse complement strand
GCAGCTATAGCTGCTCCACTACATGATTTGCAAAAAAAAGGCCATAAGTTCGAATGGACAGTTTCTTGCCAGCATGCATTCAAGACATTGAAAGAAAAGTTGGCCTCAGCTCCACTTTTAAAGCTTCCAAATCCCTCACTGCTGTACATACTGGATAGTGATGCTAGTAATGTCGGAATTGGAGGAGTGTTGTCTCAGAAAATGGGCAAAAACT
>NW_013920699.1:0-215 GCF_000517525.1 Limulus polyphemus | reverse complement strand
ACACACACATATATATATATGAGAGATTAAAAGTAATCTTGCTCGGTAATTCTCTTCATTTGCTGTTTGATAGAGGGTAAGTTTGGTCTTGAGGCTGGGTTTTCATTAACATTACAAAAGTATATAGACACACACACATATATATATATATGAAAGATTAAAAAGTAATCTTGCTCGGTAATTCTCTTCATTTGCTGTTTGATAGAGGGTAAGTT
>NW_013920698.1:0-214 GCF_000517525.1 Limulus polyphemus | reverse complement strand
GAATAAACAGAGTTGTTTAACAACAAGTAAAAGCTTGGAATGGTCTATTCTTTCACTGGGGTGTGTGTCGGTGAACCAGACTAGTTTCGGAGGATTCCACTCCTCATCAGTGACCCTGGACACTACCACCAATGAAATATCAGACCAAACCAAACTTTTATGGTAGTGAGGTATCCGAAAATCGAACTGGTGTATTTAAGTGTTTTACATTCAC
>NW_013920697.1:0-215 GCF_000517525.1 Limulus polyphemus | reverse complement strand
GTAATGTAATTATGTTAGTAAATACAGAACCTTAAGACCCTGATACGGGTAATGTAATTATGATAGCAAATACAGGACCTTCAGACCCTGATACGGGTAATGTAATTATGATAGCAAATACAGGACTTTCAGACCCCAATACGGGTAATGTAATTATGATTGTAAATACAGGACCATCGGAACCTGATACGGGTAATGTAATTATGATAGCAAAT
>NW_013920696.1:0-215 GCF_000517525.1 Limulus polyphemus | reverse complement strand
AGAAAGGATGGATGATATTCACCATCAAGTGCGTTCAAACTTGAAAACGTCTGCTGATTCGATGAAGTTAACTTATGATAAGAGATCCACTGAAGCCAGCTTTGAACCTGGAGACAAGGTATGATTGTATAATCCCAGGAAGACCAAAGGGAAGTCTCCTAAGTTGTCATCTCCATGGGACGGCCCATACGACATAGTGGATCGTCTCTCAGACG
>NW_013920695.1:0-217 GCF_000517525.1 Limulus polyphemus | reverse complement strand
CTAGCGCAGATAGCCCTCGTGTAGCTTTGCGCGAAATTCAAAACAAACAAACCAACGGCTGAAAGCTGTCATAATGGCAAATTAGCGAGAAAACTCTAAAGTTGGCCCTCCAGTGGCACAGCGGTATGTCTGCGGATTTACAACGCTAGAAACTGAGAGTCGATACCCGTGGTGGGCAGTGTACAGATAGCCCATTGTGTAGCTTTGTGCTTAATTA
>NW_013920694.1:0-215 GCF_000517525.1 Limulus polyphemus | reverse complement strand
GGTAGTTAGTTTGGTTTCATATAAAAGTCATATATAAACAAAACTCAGTAGTTAGTTTGGTTTCTACTAGTCATATAAACAAAACTCGGTAGTTAGTTTGGTTTCATATAAAAGTCATATATAAACAAAACTCAGTAGTTAGTTTGGTTTCTACTAGTCATATAAACAAATCTCAGTAGTTAGTTTGGTTTCTACTAGTCATATATAAACAAAAC
>NW_013920693.1:0-215 GCF_000517525.1 Limulus polyphemus | reverse complement strand
GTACACAGTATTGTTAAATTTTGTGTCTTCTTATTGACAGTACACAGTATCGTTAAATCTTGTGTCTTCTTTTTTGACAGTACACAGTATTGCTAAATCGTGTGTCTTCTTATTGACAGTACACAGTTTTGTTAAATCTTGTGTCTTCTTATTGAAAGACACAGTATTGTTAAATATTTTGTCTTCTTATTGACAGTACACAGTATAGTTAAATC
>NW_013920692.1:0-368 GCF_000517525.1 Limulus polyphemus | reverse complement strand
TATATATATATATATATACACATACACAAGACTAATAGAGATATATATATATATATATATATATATATATATATATATAATTTTTAAGTATGTATATATATTTTTAACCAATTACTCGATTTTACAAATCGAATTTATAAAACTTTCATTTCCCGATACTAATATTTCAAATAAGTTACGCTACTATGTTAACTCTTCACAATACTATGTTAACTCCTTACAATTCATTTAATACAACCGCTACTATGTTAGCTCCTTACAATTCATTTAATACAACCGCTATTATGTTCGCTCCTTACAATTCATTTAATACAACCGCTATTATGTTCGCTCCTTACAATTCATTTAATACAACCGCTACTATGTTC
>NW_013920691.1:0-285 GCF_000517525.1 Limulus polyphemus | reverse complement strand
TGTGTACTGTCAATAAGAAGACACAAGATTTAACAACACTCTGTACTGTCAATAAGAAGACACAAGATTTAACGATACTGTGTACTGTCAATAAGAAAATAATATATTTAACAATAGTGTGTACTGTCAATAAGAAGACACAAGATTTAACGATACTGTGTACTATCAATAACAAGCCAAAAGATTTAACGATACTGTTTACTATCAATAACAGGAACGAAACTGTGTACTGTCAATAAGAAGACAAAATATTTAACAATACTGTGTACAATCAATAAAAAGACA
>NW_013920690.1:0-216 GCF_000517525.1 Limulus polyphemus | reverse complement strand
AGATTTTCCATTATACTGGTCTTTCTTTCTGATTCAACATGCCAGTTGTCCCTCTGGGTTCTTTAATTACATTAACCAGCGTAACACAGCATGGTATGTCCTGGTGATAAACCTAGCCCCATAGAGATAAGGATGGAAATATGTCAGACTCTTTACTATAGGAAGGAGTTCCCTCCGTGTTACACAGTAGTTCCCCTCTGGTCAACTCCAGGATCG
>NW_013920689.1:0-215 GCF_000517525.1 Limulus polyphemus | reverse complement strand
TTCTTATTGACAGTACACAGTATCGTTAAATCTTGTGTCTTCTTATTGACAGTACACAGTATCGTTAAATCTTGGGTCTTTTATTAGTATAGTACACACTATTGCTAAATCATGTGTCTTCTTATTGACAGTACACAGTATCGTTAAATCTTGTGTCTTCTTATTGACAGTACACAGTATCGTTAAATCTTGTGTCTTCTTATTGACAGTACACA
>NW_013920688.1:0-215 GCF_000517525.1 Limulus polyphemus | reverse complement strand
CCAGTTTCTGACTATAGATCTCTGCATTGACAGTTCGCTGTGGATTGAGGAGTTCGAAATTAATTACTCCTTTGATGTCCCACCTAACGCGAAGCATCACTTTCTGTGGATGGAGTCCAGGTTTTGGGGTCGGAAGTGTTTTTTTTTCTAAGACTGAGCCATTATTTTTGGCGCTTAATATTTGCATAGAGAATCTATTTTTCATCACCGGTGAC
>NW_013920687.1:0-216 GCF_000517525.1 Limulus polyphemus | reverse complement strand
TCGACAAAATGGATTGGAAGAAAACTAAAAACACGTTTTCAAAGTCAACAAAATCTAGTGAAAAACGGACTAAAATGTCCCTTATCAATGTCAACAAAATCTGGAGGAAGGAAGTCTAAAAGACCGTTATAACAGTAGACAAAATATAGTGGAAAACACACTAAAAGGACCCATATCAATGTCAACAAAATCTAGTGGAAGGAAGACTAAAAGACA
>NW_013920686.1:0-210 GCF_000517525.1 Limulus polyphemus | reverse complement strand
CCAAAAGTGGTGCATGCCAACAGGTTTTGGCGTTATCATGGTCCAGGACATTTCAGTTGGGACGAAGTGAACAACAGAACAAATGAAGATGCTGAAGACGTGCCACCTGAAGAAGCCACCATCGAAGAAGAAACTCTACTCAGTTTTGAGAAGGGAAATGGTGAAGCTCTTGGTGAAGTTACTACCACTGTTGTGACTGTTACCGATGAT
>NW_013920685.1:0-214 GCF_000517525.1 Limulus polyphemus | reverse complement strand
AATAACAAAATGGACCACAAAAGTCTCAAAAATGATAATATGAAGCTAGAGTTTTGCATGTAAATACGTGAGTATGCAACGAACGTTCATAAAAAAATTCGAGAAGATTAGTCCAAATGGAACGAAGTACTGGTACAAAACGCAAAATCTTCCATAACTTCCTTAAAACGAATAGTAGAAAGGTGATACTCTGCATATAACTGCACTACGATAG
>NW_013920684.1:0-215 GCF_000517525.1 Limulus polyphemus | reverse complement strand
AAGCACACACAGTGTCTATGTGAAAGGAAAGCTAATTGGCCAAAGGCGCAACTTTGTCATAGACTCTGCGTCTCAGCAAACCCTTGTGAGCATCGAGGTGTTCAATCACGAAGGAGTACCAGAAGCCATACATAAGCTTTATGGTGTGACAGGACATTCTCCAAGGTTGTGGGGACCAGTGCAGATAACTATTGAGCTCATGGGCATAAAGGACA
>NW_013920683.1:0-215 GCF_000517525.1 Limulus polyphemus | reverse complement strand
CTCAACATCATGAAAATTAAACCTCATTTTCAATAAGCAATCCTGAAAAATATTTGGGGGTGCTTAACTTTTTCCAGGTGTATAGAATGAAAGAGAAATACAACCAGTATATCTTAGCAGGAAACAGGAGTAAACACCATACATGATATAGAATGAAAGAGAAATACAACCAGTATATCTTAGCAGGAAACAGGAGTAAACACCATACATGAAAC
>NW_013920682.1:0-215 GCF_000517525.1 Limulus polyphemus | reverse complement strand
GGGCTGGTTAAGTCGATGGTTAATATATCCTCCTTAGTGTAAAAGGCAAAAAGTCGTCCTTTAACGTATCTAATTCGCTTTTAAATTTACTAATGTTTTCCATTTGTACTTCTTGTCCACTGTTGTTGACTTTCCTGTAGTTGCTGCTGACTCTCCTGCTAACTGTTGGATACTTTCTTCCTGTTTCCTTTCTTGTTCTAGTTGCCACTGTTGTT
>NW_013920681.1:0-215 GCF_000517525.1 Limulus polyphemus | reverse complement strand
ACACAGTATCGTTAAATCTTGTGTCTCCTTATTGACAGGACACTCTATTGTTAAATCTTGTGTTTTCTTACTGACAGTACACATTATCATTGAATATTGTGTCTTATTATTGACAGTACACAGAATCGTTAAATCTTGTGTCTTCTTATTGACAGTACACAGTATCGTTAAATCTTTTGTGTTCTTATTGATAGTACACAGTATTTATAAATCTT
>NW_013920680.1:0-214 GCF_000517525.1 Limulus polyphemus | reverse complement strand
TGTTGGATGTACAGCGTGCAACTGACTTACCTACATGTTCTGGCGAAGAGTTCGGCAGTTGTATGGTGTTGGATGTACAGCGTGCAACTGACTTACCTACATGTTCTGGCGAAGAGTTCGGCAGTTGTATGGTGTTGGATGTACAGCGTGCAACTGACTTACCTACATGTTCTGGCGAAGAGTTCGGCAGTTGTATGGTCTTGGATATACAGCG
>NW_013920679.1:0-215 GCF_000517525.1 Limulus polyphemus | reverse complement strand
TTTTTTTTTTTTCCACAATACTTTGTCTTCAAAAATAAGGGTGCGTCTTATATTCCGAAAAATACGGTAAATTAAAAGCGTCCGTCTAAATTGTCCTATTTACTGAAGTCTCGGGACATGGAAGAGTAAAGAAGAATTAAACACGTATTAATTTTTTCAATGTCAAGGTTCGGAGCTTACTATTTTATATGATGTAGGTGGTGAACAGAAGATTT
>NW_013920678.1:0-215 GCF_000517525.1 Limulus polyphemus | reverse complement strand
AGATACACCAAGTATTGCAGTAATATGCAGTCACATAAATACAATCTTAGCCAGAATGTTTGCATATTTTAATAACAAATAAGTAAGATTATTACTATTTAGATGGAATACAAATTCACTTAGCACTGTCAAACTGAGAAATGTATGTTATATGAAACATCTACATATGTAATTGGTGTAAAAAGACAGGTTCTATGGACATCGTGAACGATGTA
>NW_013920677.1:0-214 GCF_000517525.1 Limulus polyphemus | reverse complement strand
CACAAGATTTAACGATTTTGTGTACTATCAATAACAAGCCATAAGATTTAACGGTACTGTGTACTATCAATAACAAGAGACAAGATTTAACGAAACTGTGTACTGTCAATAAGAAGACAAAATATTTAACAATGCTGTGTACTGTCAATAAGAAAACACAAGATTTAACGATACTGTGTACTATCAATAAAAAGACACAAGTTTTAACAATGCT
>NW_013920676.1:0-215 GCF_000517525.1 Limulus polyphemus | reverse complement strand
CTCTTTATCTGTGTAGATCGTCTCCAATCAAGTATTGTTTGTCATTTTAGTATCTTTATCCATGTAGATCGTCTCCGATCAAGTATTATTGGTTATATTAGGTACATTATCCGTGTAGATCGTCTCTAATCAAGTATTATTGGTTATTTTAGTCTCTTTATCCGTGTAGATCGTCTCCAATCAAGTATTGTTTGTTATTTTAGTATCTTTATCCA
>NW_013920675.1:0-215 GCF_000517525.1 Limulus polyphemus | reverse complement strand
CTGCTCTATCTTTCAGAGCGTAACTCTTTTACTACCCACAGGACGTATGCATTCCACAAGTGGCTACCTTTCCTTATTGCTCTATCTTTCAGAGCGTAACTCTTTTACTACCCACAGGACGTATGCATTCCACAAGTGGCTACCTTTCCTTATTGCTCTATCTTTCAGAGCGTAACTCTTTTACTACCCACAGGACGTATGCATTCCACAAGTGG
>NW_013920674.1:0-256 GCF_000517525.1 Limulus polyphemus | reverse complement strand
ATCTTGTTTTCTTGTGCCCAATAATACATAATTTCATTTGATAAACACGTTTAGATTGAATGGTAATTTATAATCAGTCACAAGAACGTCGAATCTGAATCACTTGAAAAAAACACGGGGGTGCTTAACTTTTTTCCAGGTGTATATGTGTAAGAACAGGAACAACCAGTTACAATGATAGTTTTATGTGCTCTTCTCAGGTGAAGTTTAATATAGTGTAAGAACAGGAACAGCCAGCTACAATGATAGTTTTACT
>NW_013920673.1:0-215 GCF_000517525.1 Limulus polyphemus | reverse complement strand
GTACCTCCCTAGTACAGCCAATGAGTTTCCTAGACTGTTGATTGTTGGAGTTTGGTTAGCATGGCAACATGGTTGGTGATACATTAGCCACGAGGATTTCCTTTTCCAATACCAACCGCCATTTGTTTGACTTAATTTACAACTGGAACACGTGTTGTGGGTATACATTACGAATTATATTAGCAACCAATCCTTTTTGTTCACAGTTTTTTTAA
>NW_013920672.1:0-280 GCF_000517525.1 Limulus polyphemus | reverse complement strand
GAAGGTAGAAGACAGGAATAACGTGTTCTGAAAGTAGAGGACAGGAATAACGTGTTGTGAAAGTAGAGGACAGGAATAACGTGTTGTGAAAGTAGAGGACAGAAATAACGTGTTCTGAAGGTAGAGGACAGGAATAACGTGTTCTGAAGGTAGAGGACAGGAATAACGTGTTCTGAAAGTAGAGGACAGGAATAACGTGTTCTGAAGGTAGAAGACCAGGAATAACGTGTTCTGAAAGTAGAGGACAGGAATAACGTGTGCTGAAAGTAGAGGACAGGAA
>NW_013920671.1:0-215 GCF_000517525.1 Limulus polyphemus | reverse complement strand
ATGTTAATGATTTAAAAACGACACTTGTGTAAAAACATCTATTTACAATTAAAAGGAATACAGCATTAAAATCATTACACAATAAATAGTTATTTAAAACAAGGACTTCAGCAGTAACGTAAAAGGCATGGTTAGAACTTATATACCCACATAATCATTTACATATCAATAATATCATATAGACTTAAACTGTCAAGAGTTACAACACATCTGTT
>NW_013920670.1:0-214 GCF_000517525.1 Limulus polyphemus | reverse complement strand
GAAGTGTACCTACATACCAAATTTGGTGAAGAATCATCAATTTAGGACCCTCTAGTAAAAGGAAATCGAAAAACAATCAGTAACCAAAAGCTTCACTGCAGTACACATACGCTTCCAGAAAAGCCAATAAAAGAGTAACATAAAACGACCACAAAGTCACAAAAATGATAATAGAAGGCTAGAATTTTGCATGTAAATACGTAACAATGCAACG
>NW_013920669.1:0-214 GCF_000517525.1 Limulus polyphemus | reverse complement strand
GATTTTTATATTAATCATCCTATACACACTAAGGTAAATATTCCACTTTGGAAGACGGTAAGACTGAAACGGATTTATATTACAAACCTACAAATTTACACCAGTATTTAGATTTTTATATTAATCATCCTATACACACTAAGGTAAATATTCCACTTTGGAAGACAGTAAGACTGAAACGGATTTATATTACAAACCTACAAATTTACACCAG
>NW_013920668.1:0-215 GCF_000517525.1 Limulus polyphemus | reverse complement strand
TAACAGAACTGCTGATGTGCTAAACGATCGATTTCGAACACTCGAAGAAAGGATATAAGTGTCCTTATGAGAAACCATTACAATCAGCATTTTCTCATTTTCTATCCATAAACTCTTCTTGCTGTAGATAGGAAATTTGATATTTCAGATTAAGGGCAAGGCTAGTTATCTATAGATACAACTACACTTCACTAGGAAGTAGTAATTCACATGTC
>NW_013920667.1:0-215 GCF_000517525.1 Limulus polyphemus | reverse complement strand
AATGTCATGCTTTAATTATTGTTATTCCGGAACTTATAAGGTATATTATGTTTGTCAGTCTAGGAATCTGACGAGAAACACGGTTTAAAACAATTATCAACAATAAGACGTAATATTATTGTAAAGTGGAACAATGCCCTGCTTTAATTATTGTTATTCCAGAACTTATAAGGTATATTATGTTTGTCAGTCTAGGAATCTGACGAGAAACACGG
>NW_013920666.1:0-242 GCF_000517525.1 Limulus polyphemus | reverse complement strand
TCAATACCGTTTACTCTCAATAAGAAGACACAAGATTTAACGATACTGTGTCCTGTCAATAAGAAGATACAGAATTTAACAATAATGTGTACTGTCAATAAGAAGACACAAGATTTAACAATACTGTGTCCTGTCAATAAGAAGAAAAATGATTTATCAATACTGTGTACTGTCAATAAGAAGACACAAGATTTAACGATACTGTGTACTATCATAACAAGTAATAAAATTTAATGATGCTA
>NW_013920665.1:0-215 GCF_000517525.1 Limulus polyphemus | reverse complement strand
GTTTCTTTCTTGTTTATTTTCTCGTTCTTCTTGTTTCTTTCTTTTTCCTCTAACAACTGCTGTAATTTCGCTTCTCGTTCTTCTTGTTTCTTTTCTTCTTTATTTTCTCGTTCTTCTTGTTTCTTTTCTTGTTTTTGTATTGCTGCCATCAAATCTGCTAAGCTGTAGTTTGATTTCCGCCTCTCGTTTCCATTTTCTTCTCTTTTTTCTATCCC
>NW_013920664.1:0-388 GCF_000517525.1 Limulus polyphemus | reverse complement strand
AAGATTTAACGATACTGTCTACTGTCAATAAGAAGACACAAGATTTAACGATACTGTGTACTGTCAATAAGAAGACACAAGATTCAAAGATACTGTGTACTGTCAATAAGAAGACACAAGATTTAACGATACTCTGTACTGTCAATAAAAAGACAGAAGATTTAACGATACTGTGTACTGTCAATAAGAAGACACAAGATTTAACGATACTGTGCACTGTCAATAAGAAGAATCTTGTGTTCTTGTGTCTATTTACTGACAGTACACAGTACCGTTTTTAACGATACTGTGAACTGTCAATAAGAAGACACAAGATTTAACGATACTGTGTACTGTCAATAAGAAGACACAAGATTTAACAATATTGTGTACTCTCAATAAGAAGACA
>NW_013920663.1:0-215 GCF_000517525.1 Limulus polyphemus | reverse complement strand
GAAGACATAAAATTTAACGATACTGTGTACTGTCAATAAGAAGACACAATATTCAACAATAATGTTTACTATCAATAAGAAGACACAAGATTTAACTATACTGTGTACTGTCAATAAGAAGACACAAGATTTAACATTACTGTGTATTCTGAATAAGAAGATACACGATTTATCAATACTGTGTACTATCTATAAAAAGACCCAAGATTTAACGA
>NW_013920662.1:0-215 GCF_000517525.1 Limulus polyphemus | reverse complement strand
AAACAGTTTTCTTTTTAACACAAACACGTTTTAATATACTCACCCCAGTACAATTTACAATAACAGTTATTACAAATAGTTATTACAAACAAAGATTTATATACAAAAGTCTCACAAACTTACAAGTAATATAAAGTCTTCTTCCTAGTCTGGAACTTCCTTGATATCTTGTCGAGGGTTTCACGATGAGCGAGTTAATTACGAGTTGATGTAGA
>NW_013920661.1:0-215 GCF_000517525.1 Limulus polyphemus | reverse complement strand
CTCTCGAATTGTCAGATTTTGTTAGAGGAAGGATAGTTGGTCAAGCAGATGGTGGAATAAGTCAGCGGCAAATTTCACAGATTTTGGGAGTCCCGCTTTCGACAGTCAACAGAATCATCGTGCAATTCAGGAAACATGGCAAGGAAACAACTGAACAGCGTCCAGGTTGTCCTGGTTCATCGGAGAGGACAAAAAGGGCTGTCATGAGGAGCATC
>NW_013920660.1:0-215 GCF_000517525.1 Limulus polyphemus | reverse complement strand
CGTTCTTCTTTTTTCTTTTCTTGTTTAATTTCTCGTTCTTCTTGTTGCTTTTCTTTTTCCTTTAACAACTGTTGTAATTTCTCTTCTCGTTCTTCTTGTTTATTTTGCTGTTCGTGTACTGCTGCTATTAAGTCTGCTAGGCTGTAGTTTGATTTGCCGCTTCTCGTTTCATTTTTTTTTCATCCCACTTTCTGACACCAATTTGTTACTTATCC
>NW_013920659.1:0-215 GCF_000517525.1 Limulus polyphemus | reverse complement strand
TTTATATAACGATACTAAACAGAAATTTAACACTTTGAAAATGTAGTAGTTTCTTTATATAACGATAATAAATAGAAATTTAACACTTTGAAATATCTAGTAGTTTCTTTATATAACGATACTAAACAGAAATTTAACACTTTGAAAATGTAGTAGTTTCTTTATATAACGATAATAAATAGAAATTTAACACTTTGAAATATTTATTAGTTTCT
>NW_013920658.1:0-215 GCF_000517525.1 Limulus polyphemus | reverse complement strand
TGTTGTGGGCTCATGTATGATAATGCCTTTTAACACCACAACCGAACAATATGATTATAATGTTGTGGGCTCATGTATGATAATGTCTTTTAACACCACAATCAAAATGGTATTAAAATGGACAACTTCAACAAAGTTTCTTGAACACATTACATATGTGTGGTTATCCAGACACGAACCCTTCGATTTATTAACAGTGAAATGAAAATTGAACT
>NW_013920657.1:0-439 GCF_000517525.1 Limulus polyphemus | reverse complement strand
CTCTTACTTCTGTTCCATCTTTTCTGACAGTAACACTCTCACTTCTGTTCCATCTTTACTGACAGTAACACTCTTACTTCTGTTCCATCTTCACTGACAGTAAGACTCTGAGTTCTGTTCCAGCCATGGAACAGAAGTAAGAGTGTTACTGTCAGTAAAAACAGAAGTAAGAGTGTTACTGTCAGTAAAGATGGAACAGAAGTAAGGGTCTTACTGTCAGTAAAGATGGAACAGAAGTAAGAGTGTTACTGTCAGTAAAGCTGGAACAGAACTCAGAGTCTTACTGTCAGTGAAGATGGAACAGAAGTAAGAGTGTTACTGTCAGTAAAGATGGGACAGAAGTAAGAGTGTTACTGTCAGTAAAGATGGGACAGAAGTAAGAGTGTTACAGTCAGTAAAGATGGCTTTACTGATAGTAAGACTCTGAGTTCTGTTCCAG
>NW_013920656.1:0-215 GCF_000517525.1 Limulus polyphemus | reverse complement strand
TGTAACAATACCTTAACTAAGACAAAATGTACTAAATCAACAAAGTCCGATGTGTCTATTCATTATTGTGTAACAATACCTTAACTAAGACAAAATGTACTAAATCAACAAAGTCCGATGTGTCTATTCATTATTGAGTAACAATACCTTAATTAAGACAAAATGTACTAAAGCAACAAAGTCCGATGTGTCTTTTATTATTGTGTAACAATACC
>NW_013920655.1:0-216 GCF_000517525.1 Limulus polyphemus | reverse complement strand
TATTACCCAGTTTATTAATATAGGAAATGTTTCAAGGTGTATTACCCAGTTTATTAATAAAGGAAATGTTTCAAGGGGTATTACCCAGTTTATTAATACAGGAAATGTTTCAAGGTGTATTACCCAGTTTATTAATATAGGAAATGTTTCAAGGTATATTACCCAGTATATCAATAAAGGAAATGTTTCAAGGTGTATTACCCAGTTTATTAATAT
>NW_013920654.1:0-347 GCF_000517525.1 Limulus polyphemus | reverse complement strand
TGGACTTGTTCTTCATGATATCGATATCTTTACACATACGTTTTTGTGGACTTGTTCTTCATGATATCGATCTCTTTATACATGCGTTTTTGTGGACTTGTTCTTCATGATATCGATCTCTTTACACATTCTTTTTTGTGGACTTGTTCTTCATGATAACGATCTCTTTACACATTCGTTTTTGTGGACTTGTTCTTCATGATATCGATCTCTTTACACATTCGCTTTTGTGGACTTGTTCTTCATGATATCGATCTCTTTATACATACGTTTTTGTGGACTTGTTCTTCATGATATCGATCTCTTTATACATTCGTTTTTGTGGACTTGTTCTTCATGATATCGAT
>NW_013920653.1:0-417 GCF_000517525.1 Limulus polyphemus | reverse complement strand
GTTAAATACTTGTTGCAATCTTCTGTAGGAGAGTTCAATGTGCGTCTAAGGCAACTAGAGAATGTAATATAGATAGTGGGGAAAAAGTTTTATTGTTAAATACTTATTACAATCTTCTGTAGGAGAGTTCAATGTGCGTCTAAGGCAACTAGAGAATGTTATATAGCTCAGATAGTGGTGGAAAAAAGTTTTATTGTTAAAACTTCTGTAGGAGAGTTCAGTGTGCATCTAAGGCAACTAGAGAATGTTATATAGCTCAGATAGTGGTGGAAAAAAGTTTTATTGTTAAATACTTGTTGCAATCTTCTGTAGGAGAGTTCAATGTGCGTCTAAGGCAACTAAAGAATGTTATATAGCTCAGATAGTGGGGAAAAAAGTTTTATTGTTAAATACTTGTTGCAATCCTCTGTAGGAGAC
>NW_013920652.1:0-212 GCF_000517525.1 Limulus polyphemus | reverse complement strand
GGTAGGTCTTTTAATACAGATGGATAGTGCCTGGTAGGTCTTTTAATACAGATGGATAGTGGCTGGTAGGTCTTTCATTATATATGGATAGTGGCTGGTAGGCTTTTTATACAGATGGATAGTGGCTGGTAGGTCTTTTAATACAGATGGATAGTGGCTGGTAGGTCTTTTAATACAGATGATAGTGGCTGGTAGGTCTTTTAATACCGATG
>NW_013920651.1:0-214 GCF_000517525.1 Limulus polyphemus | reverse complement strand
TAATGTGTCCTGTCAATAAGAAGACACAAGATTTAACGATACTGTGTACTGTCAATAAAAAGACACAAGATTTAACGATACTGTGTACTTTCAATAAGAAGACACAAGATTTAACAATACTGCGTACTGTAAATAAGAAGACACAAGATTTATAAATACTGTGTACTATCAATAAGAACACTCAAGATTTAACGATAATGTGTACTCTCAGTAA
>NW_013920650.1:0-214 GCF_000517525.1 Limulus polyphemus | reverse complement strand
TTTTTTTGTGGCCTTTTGTTGTTCCAAGATATACGATTTTTTTGTGGCCTGTTGTTGTTCCAAGATATACGATTTTTTTGTGGCCTTTTGTTGTTCCAAGATATACGATTTTTTTGTGGCCTTTTGTTGTTCCAAGATATACGATTTTTTGTGGCCTTTTGTTGTTCCAAGATATACGATTTTTTGTGGCCTTTTGTTGTTCCAAGATATACGA
>NW_013920649.1:0-475 GCF_000517525.1 Limulus polyphemus | reverse complement strand
CTTGTTCTAGTTTTTGTGTTTTCATCTCGTTGTGTGTGATAGTTTTATCACCGTCTTGTTCTAGTTTTTGTGTTTTCATCTCGTTGTGTGTGATAGTTTTAGCACCGTCTTGCTCTAGTTTTTGTGTTTTTATCTCGTTGTGTGTGATAGTTTTATCACCGTCTTGTTCTAGTTTTTGTGTTTTTATCTCGTTGTGTGTGATAGTTTTATCACCGTCTTGTTCTAGTTTTTGTGTTTTCATCTCGTTGTGTGTGATAGTTTTAGCACCGTCTTGCTCTAGTTTTTGTGTTTTTATCTCGTTGTGTGTGATAGTTTTATCACCGTCTTGTTCTAGTTTTTGTGTTTTCATCTCGTTGTGTGTGATAGTTTTAGCACCGTCTTGTTCTAGTTTTTGTGTTTTTATCTCGTTGTGTATGATAGTTTTAGCACCGTCTTGTTCTAGTTTTGTGTTTTCATCTCGTTGTGTGTGATAGTT
>NW_013920648.1:0-216 GCF_000517525.1 Limulus polyphemus | reverse complement strand
AAAACATCAGGAGGTTCTAAGAGTTAATAGGGGGATAAAAAACTGACTGAAAGGAGAAATGGTGCGTCTGAACAATGCTAGGATGATGAATTGTGTTACGACCATGACCAAAACATCAGGAGGTTCTAAGAGTTAATAGGGGGATAAAAAACTGATGAAAGGAGAAATGGTGCGTCTGAACAATGCTAGGATGATGAATTGTGTTACGACCATGAC
>NW_013920647.1:0-215 GCF_000517525.1 Limulus polyphemus | reverse complement strand
CTAAAAAGCATTAAATAAGTTATGTTACAATAGCATGAACGCAGTTAAAAAGATAAATTACTGATTTTATACAAACTTAATTTTACCAATTTCCGCGCCCCCCAGTAGCACAGCGGTATGTCTGCGGACTTACAACGCTAGAATCCGGGTTTCGATACCCGTGGTGGGCAGAGCACAGATAGCCCAATGTGTAGCTTTGTGCTTAACTTCAAAAC
>NW_013920646.1:0-212 GCF_000517525.1 Limulus polyphemus | reverse complement strand
CCTTTCCTCTGGGTTTTCACTTCATTGGTCACTAAGGACGAGAGTAAGCAGGATTCTTGAGCTCCTCGAATACCTTCCCTCTGGGTTTTCACTTCATTGGTCACTAAGGACGAGAGTAGGCAGGATTCTTGAGCTCCTCGAATACCTTTCCTCTGGGTTTTCACTTCACTGGTCACTAAGGACGAGAGTAGGCAGGATTCTTGAGCTCCTCG
>NW_013920645.1:0-215 GCF_000517525.1 Limulus polyphemus | reverse complement strand
GGTGGTGTTGTGTATCATGTTGTATGGGGAGTGGTAGTGGTGTTGTGTATCATGTTGTATGGGGGAGTGATAGTGGTGTTGTGTATCATGTTGTATGGGGGAGTGATAGTGGTGTTGTGTATTATGTTGTATGGGGGAGTGATAGTGGTGTTGTGTATCATGTTGTATGGGGGAGTGATAGTGATGTTGTGTATCATGTTGTATGGGTAGTGATA
>NW_013920644.1:0-215 GCF_000517525.1 Limulus polyphemus | reverse complement strand
CGTCTATGACACCAGTAACCAACACTTGTACGACATCAGTACCCAGTACGTCTACGACATCGGTAACCAATACGTCTACGACATCAGTAACCAATACGTCTATGACATCAGTAACCAATACGTCTACGACATCAGTAACTAATACTTCTATGACATCAGTAACCAACACGTCTACGACATCAGTAACCAACACTTGTACGACATCAGTAACCAAT
>NW_013920643.1:0-215 GCF_000517525.1 Limulus polyphemus | reverse complement strand
AAATAACAAGTGAGAATTTTGATAAAAAGGATCTCTATTTTGAAAGTCTTACATCAAGGGCATCTTTGTATTGGAATATGAAGAAACACAATTTTTTTCAAAAATTTGGGAAAAACATGGTATAGCCTTTGGTTTTTGATGAAAATATGAATTTTTTTGGAAAATGGAAAAAGTGTTTTTTTGACGCAAAATTAATAGAAAAATATCCGAAATTG
>NW_013920642.1:0-215 GCF_000517525.1 Limulus polyphemus | reverse complement strand
TCATGTGACTCGCTGACGCAACACTGCCCCTCCTTAATATTGTTCGTCCCGAACAATAACCACATACAATAAACCAATAACAATAACTTAATTAAAATGTACATAATTACAAACACAAAATTACAATTCAACAAAGTCTCTTAATTTTACGGGACGTGTCTTCTTCCGTACTGGTTTCCGTCTCGTTGGCTTCTGCCTCATGTGGGATTCATCTG
>NW_013920641.1:0-214 GCF_000517525.1 Limulus polyphemus | reverse complement strand
CAAACAGGAACAGAAGAGATGGAAGATAAGAACAGGAACAGAAGAGATGGAAGAGAAGAACAGTAATAACAAACAGGAACAGAAGAGATGAAAGAGAAGAACAGTAATAAAAACAAGAACAGAAGAGATGGAAGATAAGAACAGTAATAACAAACAAGAACAGAAGAGATGGAAGATAAGAACAGGAACAGAAGAGATGGAAGAGAAGAACAGG
>NW_013920640.1:0-211 GCF_000517525.1 Limulus polyphemus | reverse complement strand
CTTGTGTCTTCTTATTGTACAGTACACAGTATCGTTAAATCTTGTGTCTTCTTATCGACAGTACACAGTATTAGTTAAATCTTGTGTCTTCTTATGACAGTAAACACTATCGTTAAATCTTGTGGCTTGTTAGTGATAGTACACAGTATTATTAAATCTTGTGTCTTCTTATCGACAGTACACAGTATTGTTAAATCTTTTATCTTCTTAT
>NW_013920639.1:0-215 GCF_000517525.1 Limulus polyphemus | reverse complement strand
TGGACTTTTGACAAGAAGAGAACTATATGTATATAATGTTTACAATATGCTTATACTCTCTATAGTGTGAATACTTTATTGTATGTACCTTTAACTTGTTCCGAATATATCTATATATATTATTTGAAAACAAGTAAAGTGTGTGCTGTTTATTCATCGTTGGATTTATTGCTAGCAAGTCAGAAACCTACTGTAGAAGAATCCTAAGCCCAACA
>NW_013920638.1:0-215 GCF_000517525.1 Limulus polyphemus | reverse complement strand
TTTCTCCGTCTATTGACAGATAACTGAACTTCCAAGTATTTTTTCTTAATTTTTTCTCCATCTATTGAGAGATAACTGAACTTCCAAGTATTTTTTCTTATTGTTTGTTTCTCCATCTATTGACAGATAACTGAACTTCCAAGTATTTTTTCTTAATTTTTTCTCCATCTATTGAGAGATAACTGAACTTCCAAGTATGTTTTCTTAATTTCTTT
>NW_013920637.1:0-213 GCF_000517525.1 Limulus polyphemus | reverse complement strand
GTTTAAATATCTGCTAAAACCAAGTTCACACCAGTCGGTATTTAAGTATCTGCTAAAACCAAGTTCACACCAGTCAGTGTTTAAATATCTGCTAAAACCAAGTTCACACCAGCTGATGTTTAAATATCTGCTGAAACCAAGTTCACACCAGTTGGTGTTTAAATATCTGCTGAAACCAAGTTCACACCAGTTGATGTTTAAATATCTGCTGAA
>NW_013920636.1:0-214 GCF_000517525.1 Limulus polyphemus | reverse complement strand
GTGAAGATATACGCACCGAAGGTTCGTCAACCATCATAATCAAAGGCGTTCAATTATGTTGTCCTGAACAAAGTATTGCATAACTCAGAAGTAACACCAGTTTTGGGGCACTTGATTAGCTTGTCGTGGGTAATTGAGTTATCTATAGGTTTTGCGTCAAAAAAACATTTTTTTCATTTTCCTAAAAAAATCATATTTTCAGCAAAAACCAAAG
>NW_013920635.1:0-218 GCF_000517525.1 Limulus polyphemus | reverse complement strand
GTACACAGTATTTTAAAAGTCTTGTGTCTTCTTATTGACAGTACATATTATTCGTTAAATCTTGTGTTTTCTTACTGAGAGTACACATTACCGTCGAATATTGTGTCTTCTTATTGACAGTAACACAGTATTGTTAAATCTTGTGTCTTCTTATTGAGAGTACACAGTATTGTTAAATCTTGTGTCTTCTTATGGACAGTACACAGTATAGTTAAATC
>NW_013920634.1:0-214 GCF_000517525.1 Limulus polyphemus | reverse complement strand
CAGACAAAAATAGGATAAATTAAACTCAATTGTGATTGAATAGTTATATGTATTGCTATACATTAATTCTTGTCTGTGCTATTATGTAGGGATGATGCAAATGCCATCCCTACTATCTTGTTTGCTTCATTTTTTGAAGAATTGATATAAGCCATCCCTACATTTACTTCATATTTTGAAAAGTTTTTCTTCACTTGTTTATTTTTAGTGCAGT
>NW_013920633.1:0-603 GCF_000517525.1 Limulus polyphemus | reverse complement strand
TGTGGTTAATAGAACATAGTTAAGATGTGAGCTATGAAACCAGGTGTTGTTCGTACATGTTTTGTGGTTAACAGAACATAGTTAAGATGTGGGCTATGAAACCAGGTGTTGTTTGTACATGTTTTGTGGTTAACAGAACATAGTTAAGATGGTGGGCTATGAAACCAGGTGTTGTTCGTACATGTTTTGTGGTTAACAGAACATAGTTAAGATGTGAGCTATGAAACCTGGTTTCATAGGTAACAATACCAACACAGCCCACATCTTAACTATGTTCTGTTAACCACAAAGCATGTACGACCAACAATTGGTTTCATAGTAACAATACCAACACAGCCCACATCTTAACGATGTTCTGTTAACCACAAAACATGTACGAACAACACCTGGTGTTGTTCGTACATGTTTTGTGGTTAACAGAACATAGTTAACATATAGGTTATGTTAAAACTGTTACCATGAAACCAGTTGTTGGTCGTACATGCTTTGTGGTTAACAGAACATAGTTAAGATGTTGGCTGTGTTGATATTGTTACCATGAAACCAGGTGTTGTTCGTACATGCTTTGTGGTTAACAGAACATAGTTAACATATAGGTTATGT
>NW_013920632.1:0-215 GCF_000517525.1 Limulus polyphemus | reverse complement strand
CCATATAAATAACAACGAAAAGTTTTAATTCCATGTACTACAGCCAAGCACTCTTGTTCTGTAACTGAGTAGTTTATTTCGACTTTTCCTAACTGTCTACTTTGATAAGCTATAGGGTGTTCTTTACCGGTTTCGTCTAACTGCGATAATACTGTGCCTATAGCGAAACCTGAAGCATCTGTGCTTAGTATAAATTCTTTACTAAAATCTGGGTA
>NW_013920631.1:0-213 GCF_000517525.1 Limulus polyphemus | reverse complement strand
TTAGGTTCATTCGGAGGTATAAATTTTCAGTTTTGCATTTTGCGGTCATTATGGCTGTTTTTGCGTATTTTACCACTATTTCCCCCCCCCCCCCTGTTGATTGATATTTATCAAATTTGTCATGAAGGTTTTTGTGTTCATGGAGAGATACATACAAATTTTCAGTTTTGCATTTTGCGGTCATTATGGCTGTTTTTGCGTATTTTACCACTA
>NW_013920630.1:0-215 GCF_000517525.1 Limulus polyphemus | reverse complement strand
CCTCAACCAGTGTAAAAATGTCACATAACTTGGATGTTCTCAGAGTGGAAGTTAGTGTAGCTTTTATTGTACCTCAACCAGTGTAAAATGTCACATAACTTGGATGTTCTCAGAGTGGAAGTTAGTGTAGCTTTCATTGTATCTCAACCAGTGTAAAATGTTACATAACTTGGATGTTCTCAGAGTGGAAGTTAGTGTAGCTTTCATTGTACCTC
>NW_013920629.1:0-215 GCF_000517525.1 Limulus polyphemus | reverse complement strand
CACAAAGCTACACAATGGGCTATCTGTGCTCTGCCCACCATGGGTATCAAAACCCGGTTTCTAGCGTTGTAAGTCCGCAGACATACCACTGTGCTACTGGGGGGTGCATTATTATGAAATAAGATAATAGATGGATTAATGGTAGACATGAAACTTACAACTTCTCATTGTATCTATATTTATATAAAATAATTTTAGCTGTCATGGAGTATTTA
>NW_013920628.1:0-528 GCF_000517525.1 Limulus polyphemus | reverse complement strand
GACCTTGGTGATACGTCACTAAATGATTGTAAATAATTGTGAGGAGATTACAGTAAAATCACGTGATTCACGTAACAAGTGTGCGTGAACAGTATCTAATTTCTTTGTGTTTATTTGTTTTAGCGCAGAGTTATACAATGGGCTACATGCACTCTGCCTACCGCAGGAAATGAAGCCCCGGATTTTAAAGTCTACCACAGGAAATGAAGACCCGGATTCTAGCATAGCAAGTCGTTATAGATACCGTTAACCCATGAAGGGGAACAGTATTTAATTTAAAGTGTGTGTGGGTGGGATAATACTTAATTTAAAGGTGGGGACAATATTTAATTTAAAATAATTTCTTTGCTATTCACTTAACTTGAATATTACTTTAAAATTAATCAGTTTCGACATAAGCAAAACAAACTTGGGGTTTTGCAAGAGGGAGTTAGACATAACATTTGGAATTAAAATGTAGTAATAAGCTTTATCCCTCCAAAAGTGCAACGAAATTGTAAATTTTAATAATTTTAAACAACAACAAAT
>NW_013920627.1:0-215 GCF_000517525.1 Limulus polyphemus | reverse complement strand
ACAACTACACAGTAGTTCTGTTTTTACAACTACACAGTAGTTCTGTTTTTACAACTACACAGTAGTTCTATTTTTACAACTACACAGTAGTTCTGTTTTTACAACTACACAGTAGTCCTGTTTTTACAACTACACAGTAGTCCTGTTTTTACAACTACACAGTAGTCCTGTTTTTACAACTACACATAGTCTGTTTTTACAACTACACATAGTCC
>NW_013920626.1:0-215 GCF_000517525.1 Limulus polyphemus | reverse complement strand
GCTACATTATAATAAAACATAAAAATAAGACTCAATTTACCATGCTACATTATAATAAAACATAAAGATAAGACTCACTTTACCATGCTACATTATAATAAAACGTAAAGATAAGACTCATTTTACCATGCTACATTATAATAAAACATAAAGATAAGACTCACTTTACCATGCTACATTATAATAAAACATAAAGATAAGACTCACTTTACCAC
>NW_013920625.1:0-213 GCF_000517525.1 Limulus polyphemus | reverse complement strand
ACCGGTCTCGGTTGACGTAAAATGTTTTAACATCTGGTACAAATATTGCTATAAAAGAATAGAAAGTAAACTTTCGAAAGTGTATAACTTACTCTACTAATAACATGTTTTGTAAAGAAAAATCGTAGAAAATCCTGGTTTGTCAAGTTTTTGGTAAGAAATATATAGAACAAACATCAGCTTCCTTGGATATAAGACGCAAAGAACAACAAG
>NW_013920624.1:0-212 GCF_000517525.1 Limulus polyphemus | reverse complement strand
CATTCTTCTTGTTATTGGTTAAAATTAAAGACTACAATATCTCCTGCTAACTTGCTGCTTTCCTCTTGAAATTTGGTTAAAATTTACAGACGACAATATCTCCTGCTGACTTGCTGCCTTCTTCTTGTCATTGGTTTAAAATTCAAAGACGACAATATCTCCTGCTAACTTGCTGTATTCTTCTAATCATTGATTTATAAATATCTCCTGCT
>NW_013920623.1:0-217 GCF_000517525.1 Limulus polyphemus | reverse complement strand
CAAAATCAAAATCATTAAGTATAAAATATTATCAGTTTTCACAATACTGAAGTGAAGAAAACACAAAAGGAATATTTCTTATAACCATGCCACTTCAAGGATTTCAAATCCATCAATAAAGCACTAAATTATACATATACCATGGAATGCACTGTAAATTCTGTAAAAAGTTCATAGTTCTGTAATAATAAAACAAGAGAAAGAGAAAACCAGCTGT
>NW_013920622.1:0-215 GCF_000517525.1 Limulus polyphemus | reverse complement strand
AGTGTGTAGTGCTGTAAGTTCTGACCCAAGTGTATCGTGCTGTAAGTTCTGACCCAAGTGTATCGTGCTGTAAGTTCTGACCCAAGTGTATCGTGCTGTAAGTTCTGACCCAAGTGTATCGTGCTGTAAGTTCTGACCTAAGTGCATCATGCTGTAAGTTTTGACCTAAGTGTATCATACTGTAAGTTCTGACCCAAGTGTATCATGCTGTAAGT
>NW_013920621.1:0-216 GCF_000517525.1 Limulus polyphemus | reverse complement strand
AAACATTATTAATCTAACCATTTAGCCAATACCAAACATTGTTCATCTAACCATTAGGCAATACCAAACACTGTTCATCTAACCATTAGCCAATACCAAACATTGTTCATCTAACCATTAGCCAATACCAAACATTGTTCATCTAACCATTAGCCAATACCAAACATTGTTCATCTAACCTTTAGCCAATACCAAACATTGTTCATCTAACCATTA
>NW_013920620.1:0-214 GCF_000517525.1 Limulus polyphemus | reverse complement strand
GAACTTTATAACTTGATTACAGCGATAACACATAATCCTCATATAAGAACTTTATAACTTGATTACAGCGACAACACATAATCCAAATGTAAGAACTTTATAACTTGATTACAGCGACAACACATAATCCTCATATAAAAACTTTATAGCTTGATTACAGCGACAACACATAATCCATATATAAGAACTTTATAACTTGATTACAGCGACAACA
>NW_013920619.1:0-214 GCF_000517525.1 Limulus polyphemus | reverse complement strand
CAATAAAAAGACACAAGATTGAACGATACTATGTACTGTCAATAAGAAGACATAAAAATTTAACCAAGCTGTGTACTGTCAATAAGAAGACACAAGATTTAACAATACTGTGTACTGTCGATAAGAAGATGCAAGATTTAACAATACTGTGTACGTCAATAAGAAGACACACAAGATTTAACGTTATTGTGTACTGTCAATAAGAAGACACAAT
>NW_013920618.1:0-216 GCF_000517525.1 Limulus polyphemus | reverse complement strand
TTTTATACATACATATGAATAACTAAAAAATCATAAATTATACATCTATACCATAGAACTCTACTATAATTTATCAAGCTTAGTAACTAAGCTTTATTTGGGTCTAAAAAAATATGAAATTTCGAGCAGACTAAAGACACAACCTACCTCATTGAAATCTTCGTTCAAAAGAAAGAAATGGCAGAAGGAATGTTAGAAAGGCTGATTAAACCACTA
>NW_013920617.1:0-215 GCF_000517525.1 Limulus polyphemus | reverse complement strand
CCTCTCTTAGACTGTAGACAGAACAAACCTATTAACTTAACCTTTCTTAGGTTGCAGACAGAACAAACCTATCAACCTTAACCTCTCTTAGGCTGCAGACAGAACAAACAAACCTATTAACTTAACCTTTCTTAGGTTGAAGACAGAACAAACCTATCAACCTTAACCTTTCTTAGACTGTAGACAGAACAAACCTATTAACTTAACCTTTCTTA
>NW_013920616.1:0-215 GCF_000517525.1 Limulus polyphemus | reverse complement strand
TCTGAATAATGGATGATATTCACCATCAAGTGCATTCAAACTTGAAAACGTCCGCTGATTCGATAAAGCTATGTTATAATAAGAAGTCTACTGAAGTCAGCTTTGTACCATGAGACAAGGTGTGGTTGTATAATCCCAGGAAGACCAAAGGGAAGTCTCCTAAGTTGTCATCTCCATGGGAAGGCCCATATGACATAGTGGATCGTCTCTCAGAC
>NW_013920615.1:0-212 GCF_000517525.1 Limulus polyphemus | reverse complement strand
CCCCCCACCGCCAACTCTTGGACTACTCTTTTACCAACGAATAGTGGGATTGAGCGTCACGTTATAACGCTCCCACGACTGAAAGGGCGAGCATGTTTGGTGTGATGGGGATTTGAACTCGCGACCCTCAGATTGCGAGTCGAGCGCTCTAACCACCTGGCCATGCCGGGCCGATGGAGAAGAAGTAAGAAGAATAAAATCGATGTTTTGCG
>NW_013920614.1:0-215 GCF_000517525.1 Limulus polyphemus | reverse complement strand
TGTTAGACACTTTTATAGGATGAGTATTGTTGTGTGTTAGACACGTTTAGAGGATGAGGATTGTTGTGGTGTTATCACGTTTAGAGGATGAGTATTGTGGTGTGTTAGACACGTTTAGAGGATGAGTATTGTGGTGTGTTATACACGTTTTGAGTATGAGTATTGTGGTGTGTTAGACACTTTTATAGGATGAGTATTGTTGTGTGTTAGACACA
>NW_013920613.1:0-215 GCF_000517525.1 Limulus polyphemus | reverse complement strand
ATTGAAATACTGCATTAAAATAACAACAACAAGCACACAAGTAAAGAAAAACTTTTTTTTAAAAAGGAAGTAAATGAAGGGATGGCTAATATCATTCCTTCAAAAAAAAATGCAAATAAGATAGCAGGGATGGCATTTACTTCCTTTTTCGAAAAGTTATTTATTTACTCATTTTCTACTTAAAATACAGGCATTAGATTACAATGACTATGTAC
>NW_013920612.1:0-215 GCF_000517525.1 Limulus polyphemus | reverse complement strand
GCACAAGGGATAGGGTACACTATGTAGAGTATTTACTGAACAAGGAATAGGGTACACTATATAGATAATTTACTGCACCAAAGATTGGATACAGTATGTAGAGTATTTTCTACACCAAAGATAGGGTACAGTAAGTAGAGTATTTACTGCACCAGTGATAGGATACAGTATTTAGAGTATTTACTACACCAGGGATAGGGTACAGTATGTACAAT
>NW_013920611.1:0-212 GCF_000517525.1 Limulus polyphemus | reverse complement strand
GAGACTTCCCCCAATCTAGTAGTCTCTCAACAATTCACGAAAGAACAGGATATTTCTAGAAGGAGGTGGCGTGATACTAGTCACGTGACCTCGCTGACGCAACAATAGAAACACTATTGAGTTATAATGGAGAAGCCAAGAGAAGTTATCTTACTAAATCTATATGGGTAAAGAACACAGCTTTTATTTTTGACAATCACAATTTTTAAAGA
>NW_013920610.1:0-214 GCF_000517525.1 Limulus polyphemus | reverse complement strand
AAAACAAAAAAACGTGTCGATGTCCTCTTTGAACACTTTCCAAACGTGCCACATGTGGACATGCATTGTCGAGGAGAAGAATAACACCTTTCGACTGACTAATGAAAGGCGTTTCTGATGAAGGGCTTGATTTAAAAGTTCCAGTTGCTGACTAGAGATCTCTGCTTTAATAATTCGCTGTAGATTGGGGAGTTCCCTTGATGTCCACAAAATG
>NW_013920609.1:0-214 GCF_000517525.1 Limulus polyphemus | reverse complement strand
CAAATGTGACCAAATCATTATGATTCGTTGAGTAACTTGTGTTAAGTTATTCGTTTCTAACGACAGTGGAAGTAGGCCTATATACGCGCAATTGTTGTGGTTGGGAAAATAGTGTAGAAATTACAATCACGCTATATAACCATGTTGACAGATTTTGATAAGTGGATTGAAAGAGGTGAGCATCTTGGGTTAAAAGATAGTGAACTATGAGAGT
>NW_013920608.1:0-215 GCF_000517525.1 Limulus polyphemus | reverse complement strand
CAATACAATTTTGAATGCAAGTCAACAAACACAATGACATGGCCTTTGACCCATGACCCATAGCAATAGGGTTAATATATATATATATTTTTTACTAACATTACTTTTATCAAATATTAATGTTACTAGAAATAAATGACATTTCATATATCCTGTCAAATCAGTGTTTCAATTCTAATTAGCAAAAGTAATGTTCACATATAGTGAGTGTGTGA
>NW_013920607.1:0-215 GCF_000517525.1 Limulus polyphemus | reverse complement strand
CTATATAAGTGAGCTAATTATATAAGTTGACACCAGATGGAGACAAAATGGTTATCTGAAGAGTGGAAAGGTACTTTTTTTTTATTTTTTAATCGATTAATTTTTAGTTTATTTCTCTAAGCCTATAGAAAATGTTTTCCACATCGTTAAACGTATTATACGTAAAATCAAGGAGACCAATAGGGTAAATTATTATGGAAACATTACTTTTATAT
>NW_013920606.1:0-216 GCF_000517525.1 Limulus polyphemus | reverse complement strand
CTAATTCTCTCTCTCTGTCTATCTATATATCTCTTTTAGTCGTATATAGGAATGTTAAATAGGTCAAAATAATTACGGCCTGGCATGGCCAGGTGGTTAGGGCGCTCGACTCGCAGAATGAGGGTCGCAGGTTTGAATCCCCGTCACACCAAACATGCTCGCCCTTTCAGCCGTGGGGGCGTTATAATGTGACGGTCAATCCCACTATTCGTTGGT
>NW_013920605.1:0-215 GCF_000517525.1 Limulus polyphemus | reverse complement strand
GAGAGAATCCAGTCCCACGACAAACTGAACCTGGTAAAGGCATCAAAGAAAGTAAAATGCACCTCCCAAATTTTACAATAAACTAAGCCTTGCAGAAACACCAGAGGAAACCGTATCTAGTTGTTGTGTTCAACAGCATACAAGTTAGAAATGCAAACAATTCAAAGAATAATTACATTAACTTCTCACCGGAAATTAAATACTGCAAAAATATG
>NW_013920604.1:0-215 GCF_000517525.1 Limulus polyphemus | reverse complement strand
TAAACTAATAGTCACAGTACAGTCCTTGAGTAAACTTATAGTTATACCACAGTCCTTGTATAAACTAATAGTCACAGTACAGTCCTTGGGTAAACTGATAGTTATATCATAGTCCTTGGGTAAACTAATAGTCATAGTACAGTCCTTGAGTAAACTGATAGTTATACCATAGTCATTGTAAAAACTAATAGTCACAGTACAGTCCTTGGGTAAAC
>NW_013920603.1:0-215 GCF_000517525.1 Limulus polyphemus | reverse complement strand
CGGTTGACATAATAAGAATATATTAATTAGTTATATTAGCGTGTGCACAAGCTGTCCGGGGTAGAAGTTCGTTTCGGTTGACATAATAGGAATATACTAGTTAGTTATATTAGCGTGTGTACAAGCTGTCCGGGGTAGAAGTTCGTTTCGGTTGACATAATAGGAATATATTAGTTAGTTATATTAGCGTGTGCACAAGCTGTCCGCAGTAGAAG
>NW_013920602.1:0-213 GCF_000517525.1 Limulus polyphemus | reverse complement strand
TCCCTTTTTCAGGTCATCCACTTCATCCGGTAGCTACCAACATCTATTTTTTTACAGCATTCACGCTATGGTTGTCCGTCGGTTGTTGAACACGTGAGTCGCCCTTTTTCAGGTCATGTCCACTTCATCCGGAAGCTAACAACATCTATTTTTTTACAGCATTCACGCTATGGTTGTCCGTCGGTTGTTGAACACGCGAGTCGCCCTTTTTCA
>NW_013920601.1:0-215 GCF_000517525.1 Limulus polyphemus | reverse complement strand
TCAAATATCACCATTTGGTCGTTCAAGAGTAGCCTAGGATTTGAAAGATTCACAGTCAAATATCACTATTCGGTCGTTCAAGAGTAACCCAGAATTTGATAGATTCACAGTCAAATATCACTATTCGGTCGTTCAAGAGTAGCCCAGAATTTGATAGATTCACAGTAAATATCACTATTCGGTCGTTCAAGAGTAGCCCAGAATTTGATAGATTC
>NW_013920600.1:0-214 GCF_000517525.1 Limulus polyphemus | reverse complement strand
GATTTAACAATACTGTGTACTGTCAATAAGAAGACACAATATTCAACGATAATGTGTACTGTCAGTAAGAAAACACAAGATTTAACAATACTGTGTACTTTCAATAAGAAGACACAAGATTTAACGGTACTGTGTACTATCTATGAAAAGACACAAGATTTAACGATACTGTGTACTGTCAATAGGAAGACACAAGACTTAACGATACTGTGTA
>NW_013920599.1:0-269 GCF_000517525.1 Limulus polyphemus | reverse complement strand
TTTAGTCTTACTTGATACAACTACTCCATGAACACCTAGGTGTAATTCTAGTTACAGAATTTATAACCACCATACTCATCTTTAGCCTTACTTGGTACAACTACTCCACGAACACTAAGGTGTAACACTAGTTACTGAATTTATAACCAACTTACTCGTCCTTAGCCTTACTTGGTACAACTACTCCATGAACACCTATGTGTCACTCTAGTTACTGAGTTTATAAACAACATACTCGTCTTTAGCCTTACTTGGAACAACTGCTGCAT
>NW_013920598.1:0-215 GCF_000517525.1 Limulus polyphemus | reverse complement strand
CCGATTGATTCTGGGTTCCGTACCTGAGTTCCAGAGCCCCTACTAGTGCTCTATAGTTGTGTCTGTCGGCTGCTGTCAACTGTCCAAGTATTTCCAGTGATTGTCCTTTCAAGCTCGTTGCCAGATATACTGCTTTCTGCTCCTCTGTCCATCCATTCATCTCTGCCAGTAGCTCAAATTGTGCTCTATATGCTTCCCATGGTGCCTTCCCATCG
>NW_013920597.1:0-215 GCF_000517525.1 Limulus polyphemus | reverse complement strand
AGCGTTGTAAGTCCGCAGACATAACGCTGTACCACGGGAGGGGGCTTATTCGGTATTACCACAGGAATAATGTTATCATAAATACTATCAGAAAAGTAGGATTCTACTCACTAATCACACTGGAATGAGCTTCTGATCTGTACTAAAACAAAATATTTCTTTTTGTTAATTATATCATCTAAGAGAGCTTCTGAATAGTTCTAGTACTGTATCAT
>NW_013920596.1:0-215 GCF_000517525.1 Limulus polyphemus | reverse complement strand
ACAAAGAACTTTTAAGTCTCCATAAAGTAGACAACCATGATCTTTCTATTTGACCTTATTAAGAAGAAGTTTGTTATTTTTTGTACGTTTCCTTCAAGTGAACCAAATGAGCAATAGGAACAGCTGCATATGTTACCATTGTCAAGGAGAACACTTTTTAGATTTCTTTTGAACGAATCAATGAACAAACGTGACTCACTTGGTTCATAGACACT
>NW_013920595.1:0-214 GCF_000517525.1 Limulus polyphemus | reverse complement strand
GCACATGATACGGTACCGTGTGTAATTTAAATACCCATGATACGGTACCGTGTGTAATTTAAATACACATGATACGGTACCGTGTGTAATTTGAATACACATGATACGGTATCGTGTGTAATTTGAATACACATGATACGGTATCGTGTATAATTTAAATGCACATGATAAGGTATCGTGTGTAATTTAAATACACATGATACGGTACCGTGTG
>NW_013920594.1:0-415 GCF_000517525.1 Limulus polyphemus | reverse complement strand
TACACAGTATCGTTAAATCTTTTGTCTTCTTATTTAACAAAACTGTGTACTGTCAATAGTTGTATCTTCTTATTGTAAGTACACAGTATCGTTAAATCTTGTGTCTTCTTATTGACAGTACACAATATCGTTAAATCTTGTGTCTTCTTATTGACAGTACACAGTATCGTTAAATCTTGTGTCTTCTTATTGACAGTACACAACACAGTATTGTTAAATCTTGTGTCTTCTTATTGACAGTACACAGTATCGTTAAATACTTGTGTCTTTTATTGTATAGTACACAGTATCGTTAAATTTGGGTCTTTTATTGATAGTACACAGTATCGTTAAATCTTGGGTCTTTTATTTGTATAGTACACAGTATTGTTAAATACTTGTGTCTTCTTATTGACAGTTACACAGTATTGTTAAA
>NW_013920593.1:0-215 GCF_000517525.1 Limulus polyphemus | reverse complement strand
AATATAAAATAAGAGCCTTTTATCTTTTCAATTTGCCAAAATATTGCTCATGTAATAAATCAAACACAGTGGCTCCCCACTCACCTCTTTCCATTTTTGGAAATGCTCCCTTATATATACTTACTTCTATATATGATATGAATAACCAATTGGAAACTCAGAATGTCCCCTAGTGGCTTTCTCAGCCATTTTAATGGGCTTGGTGTCATTTCTTT
>NW_013920592.1:0-215 GCF_000517525.1 Limulus polyphemus | reverse complement strand
GAATAGTGCGATTGACCGTAACATTATAGCGCCCCCACGGCTGAAAGAGCGAGCATGTTTGGTGGGACGGGATTCGAACCCACGACCCGCAGATTGCGAGTCGAGCACACTAACCACCTGGCCATGCCGGGCCTCTTCCGATAAGGAACGGTATAAAAAGAAGCCAGTAATTTGAGGGCTAAGATATATCATATACATAAGTTTTTATAAATATG
>NW_013920591.1:0-357 GCF_000517525.1 Limulus polyphemus | reverse complement strand
TTTAAATTATATACAACTTATGTCCAACAATTATAAATCTGTAATTAGAGACCTTAGTTAGCAGTTAATCCTACCGTACCTATAACAACATGCTTTAAATTATATACAACTTATGTCCAACAATTATAAATCTGTAATTAGAGACCTTAGTTAGCAGTTAATCCTACTGTACCTATAACAACATGCTTTAAATTATATACAACTTATGTTCAACAATTATAAATCTGTAATTAGAGACCTTAGTTAGCAGTTAATCCTACTGTACCTATAACAACATGCTTTAAATTATATACAACTTATGTTCAACAATTATAAATCTGTAATTAGAGACCTTAGTTAGCAGTTAATCCTACTGTT
>NW_013920590.1:0-211 GCF_000517525.1 Limulus polyphemus | reverse complement strand
ACATACATACATACATACATACATACTACATACACATACACACATACATACACACATACATACATATATATATATATACACACATACACACACACATACATACACACACACATACATACATACATACATACATACACACACACATACATACATACATACATACATACATACATACATACATACACATACATACATACATACATACATACAT
>NW_013920589.1:0-307 GCF_000517525.1 Limulus polyphemus | reverse complement strand
TTCATTTTTTGCTAAAATTTTGAAAAAATTTATTTTACTTCATATTTTAAAGAACGTCTTTGTATTGTATAATCCGAAAGGTGGGGTTTGTTTTGTAATAGACGTCATGAACTGTTAGATGAGGGTGATTTGGGTTGAATAATCTTATATTTAAAGCTCTTCTTTTGTTTATTATACCTGAAGGAAAAAATGAAAAATCGAAGCTCGCCTATTTTGATATACGATTATGGAATAAATATTGGGAATTTCGATCAAAGGATGTCCATTCTGAATAGCGCACATTAATAGACGTCCACAATAAACCCCA
>NW_013920588.1:0-216 GCF_000517525.1 Limulus polyphemus | reverse complement strand
GATGTGCGCTATTCAGAATGGACATCCTTTGATCGAAATTCCCAATATTTATTCCATAATCGTATATCAAAATAGGCGAACTTCGAATTCTCTTTTTTTCCTTCAGGTATTATAAAGAAAAAACGGCTTTAGATATAAGATTATTCAACCCAAATCACCCTCATCTAACAGATCATGACGTCTATTACAAAATAAACCCCACCTTTCGGATTATGT
>NW_013920587.1:0-216 GCF_000517525.1 Limulus polyphemus | reverse complement strand
GCTATCTATCCAGGTGTATTGTTGTGGCTATCTATCCAGGTGTATTGTTGTGGCTATCTATCCAGGTGTATTGTTGTCCAGGTGTATTGTTGTAGCTATCCAGGTGTACTGTTGTGGCTATCTATCCAGGTGTATTGTTGTCCAGATGTATTGTTGTGGCTATCCAGGTGTATTGTTGCAGGTATCAACATGTATTGTTGCAGCTAACTAGATCTA
>NW_013920586.1:0-215 GCF_000517525.1 Limulus polyphemus | reverse complement strand
AAGGTATCACTTGATACTCTGCTATACTTCACACTGTCACAATTTATCAAGGTATCACTTGGTACTCTGCTATACTTTACAATGTCACAATTTATCAAGGTATCACTTGGTACTCTGATATACTTTATAATGTCACAATTATCAAGGTATCACTTGGTACTCTGCTATACTTTACAATGTCACAATTATCAAGGTATCACTTGGTACTCGGCTAT
>NW_013920585.1:0-215 GCF_000517525.1 Limulus polyphemus | reverse complement strand
GTCAATAATCTTGTTTGGTCACTGGCTACACCAAGTGATATCTGTTAATGTCTAGTAGTCAATAATCTTGTTTGGTCACTGGCTACACCAAGTGATATCTGTAAATGTCTAGTAGTCAATAATCTTGTTTTGTCACTTCCTACACCATGTGAGATATCTATTAATGTCTAGTAGTCAATAATCTTGTTTGGTCAATGCCTACACCAAGTGACATC
>NW_013920584.1:0-215 GCF_000517525.1 Limulus polyphemus | reverse complement strand
AATTGACAGTACAGAGTATCGTTAAATCTTGTGTCTTCTTATTGACAGTACACATTATTGTAAAATCTTGTGTCTTCTTATTGACAGTACACAGTATCGTAAAATCTTGTGTCTTCTTATTGACAGTACATAGTATTGTTATATCTTGTGTCTTCTTATTGAAAGTACACAATATCGTTAAATCTTGTGTCTTCTTATTGACAGTACACAGTATC
>NW_013920583.1:0-368 GCF_000517525.1 Limulus polyphemus | reverse complement strand
TTTAGAGGAACGTGTTAAATGACTGTGGTATTCTGTACGGGTTCAGAGGAAGATGCCAGATGACTTATGTAAGAGTTCAGAGGAATGTACTAGATGACTGTGGTATTATATACGGGTTCAGAAGAATGTACTAGATGACTGTGGTATTCTGTACGGGTTCAGAAGAATGTACTAGATGACTGTGGTATTATATACGGGTTCAGAAGAATGTACTAGATGACTGTGGTATTCTGTAAGGATTTAGAGGAACGTGCTAGATGACTCATATTATGTACGGGTTCAGAGGAAGGTGCTAGATGAATGCGATGTTTTGTGTGGTTTCAGAGGAAGGTGGTAGGTGACTGTTATTTTATACGGGTTCAGAGAAA
>NW_013920582.1:0-215 GCF_000517525.1 Limulus polyphemus | reverse complement strand
TAATATCGTTCAAATAAAAGTATATTCTATACTATTATTCTGCTTGTTTGTTTGTACGACAGTTACGCTTTCTGACCGAGAACCTGCTGCATAAGCATGTGTAGTTAGAATGTTTCCTCCAAGAAAAACCGCGCGTGCGCATTATTCACTCTAAGACAAACAGTCTGCTTACGGCAGAGAGATGCACTGCTCAGTGATCTCATCACTGCAATTGC
>NW_013920581.1:0-216 GCF_000517525.1 Limulus polyphemus | reverse complement strand
ATTTTAGAATTGTTTAGACACTGGAAATTTCTAGATAACAAAGTGATGGTGGTTATTTTCGAATTGTTTGGATACTGGACATTTCTAGATAACAAAGTGGTGGTGGTTATTTTCGAATTGTTTAGACACTGAACATTTCTAGATAACAAAGTGATGGTGGTTATTTTAGAATTGTTTAGACACTGGACATTTCTAGACAACAAAGTGATGGTGGTT
>NW_013920580.1:0-215 GCF_000517525.1 Limulus polyphemus | reverse complement strand
CATGGGCTCTATCAATTTGACCAACCACATGACTTCTTTGTACTAACTACTACTAACTTTTAATATGGTTTATATATCTTCACGATATATGGCAGTCTTTCAGTAAATGTTATAAGTCCTCTACATACAAGAAATCATATTTTTAGTGAATTATTTTTAATAAACTAAAAATAAATTGGCCTCTGAATATATCGAGTGATTTTCATGTTAAGATT
>NW_013920579.1:0-215 GCF_000517525.1 Limulus polyphemus | reverse complement strand
AATTGTACCAAGTAAGGCTAAAGATGAATTTGATGGTTATAAATTCGGTAACTAGAGTTACACATAGGTGTTCGTGGAGTTGTTGTACCAAATAACGCTAAAGAAGAGTGTGGTGGTTACAAATTCGGTAACTACAGTTACACCTAGGTGTTCGTGGAGTTGTTGTACCAAATAACGCTAAATATGAGTATGGGGGTTACACATTCGGTAACTAG
>NW_013920578.1:0-214 GCF_000517525.1 Limulus polyphemus | reverse complement strand
TGTTATCGTGTTACTTTAAAACATTATAACAACAAGTATTTTTCGTTTATCATAGTGCTACTTTGAAACCGTGGAACACATAGCACGTTTCTATTTGTCAGTCACTAGATAGTTTGTTCTTTACTAAAGGCTCGTCCACACTCGACGCGAGCGAATAATTTAGAAGTACTACAGTCAACTAGAAACATAAACATTCAGCAGTGTGTGACTCTAA
>NW_013920577.1:0-215 GCF_000517525.1 Limulus polyphemus | reverse complement strand
CAGGTTTGTTACAGTGCCAGCAAATTCCCTCAAACCTCTCTGAAAGCTGACCTTTTCTGGCCTTGAATCCAGATGACTGTTCCAACCTTGGTACCTCTGTGCTGGACTTAACGTAGGATTCAAATTCGAGTCAGAAGTCTACAGGGCCAGGTTCAGGACGAGAGTCCGTGCTAAAGGGCAGAGCCTGCAAGAGCTGGCACAGGACTTGGAAAGCA
>NW_013920576.1:0-215 GCF_000517525.1 Limulus polyphemus | reverse complement strand
CTTCTTTATGATAGTACACTGTATGGTTAAATCCTGTGTCTACTTATTGACAGTAAACAGTATTGTTAAATATTTAGTATTCTTATTGACAGTACACAGTATTGATAAATCTTCTGTCTTCTTATTGACAGTACACAGTATTGTTAAATCTTGTGTATTCTTATTGAATATACATATTTTTAATTTTTGTGTCTTCATATTGACACTACACAGTA
>NW_013920575.1:0-375 GCF_000517525.1 Limulus polyphemus | reverse complement strand
GAGAAAAGTGGGCGCCCATTTTTGATGTATCTAGGCCCGTACTGGTAAAACTGTAAAATACGCTATCAGATAATTAATTCTGACATTATTGGAACCCGAACAAACATGGAGACAAGTGGGCGCACATTTTTGATGTATCTAGGCCCGTACTGGTAAAACTGTAAAATACGCTATCAGATAATTAATTCTGACATTATTGGAACCCGAACAAACATGGAGACAAGTGGGCGCCCATTTTTGATGTATCTAGGCCCCTACTGGTAAAACTGTAAAATACGCTGTCAGATAATTAATTCAGACATTATTGGAACTCGAACAAACATGGAGACAAGTGGGTGCCCATTTTTGATGTATCTAGGCCCCTACTGGTAAAAC
>NW_013920574.1:0-213 GCF_000517525.1 Limulus polyphemus | reverse complement strand
AAAACTGTGTACTGTCAATAAAAGTACACAAGATTTAACGATACTGTGTAACTGTCAATAAGAAGACACAAGATTTAATAATACTGTGTACTGTCAATAAGAAGATAGCAAGATTTAACGATACTGTGTAATGTCAATAAGAAGACACAAGATTTAACAATACTGTGTACTATCAATAAAAAGACACAAGATTTAACGATACTGTGTACTGTC
>NW_013920573.1:0-215 GCF_000517525.1 Limulus polyphemus | reverse complement strand
AGATTTGTGTTTTAAATGTAGTGATAGCTAGAAACAACTTCTCAGTGGTAACTAACTGAAAGGTTTGTGGTTTAAATGTAATGATAGCTAGAAACAACTTCTCAGTGGTAACTAACTGAAATGTTTGTGGTTTAAATGTAATGATAGCTAGAAACAACTTCTCAGTGGTAACTAACTGAAAGGTTTGTGGTTTAAATGTAGTGACAGCTAGAAAC
>NW_013920572.1:0-215 GCF_000517525.1 Limulus polyphemus | reverse complement strand
TAAAACACTTACTGAATGTGATACTTTAATATCCAGATTAAAACACTTACTGAATGTGATACTTTAATATCCAGATCAAACAACTTACTGAATGTGATACTTTAATATCCAGATTAAAACACTTACTGAATGTATGATACTTTACTATCCAGATTAAAACACTTACTGAATGTATGATACTTTAATATCCAGATTATACAACTTACTGAATGTAT
>NW_013920571.1:0-215 GCF_000517525.1 Limulus polyphemus | reverse complement strand
GGAGAAACAAGTAATAAAATAAATTTGAAAAAACAACAAGGATGATGTAGGTATGATAATGCCAAAAAAGTACAGAAACAAGAAAGGGATGAATACACAAAACCATACAAAAACCCCTACACAAGTAGCCAATGAGTCAATGTTACAAGCTTATGGGAATTAGCCATTGTAAGACTTTATAACAGTGAGCCCGGCATGGCCAATCTGCGAGTCGC
>NW_013920570.1:0-215 GCF_000517525.1 Limulus polyphemus | reverse complement strand
GAAAACACACTTATAACATTAATTTACTGTGAAATAGTGCTGCGCTAGGTAATTTTTACATACCCTGATTATTCTGAATAACACTATTATCACAGTCGCAAATTTTTGTTACTTTCAGAAAACACACTTATAACATTAATTTACTGTGAAATAGTGCTGCGTTAGGTAATTTTTACATACCCTGATTATTCTGAATAACACTATTATCACAGTCG
>NW_013920569.1:0-214 GCF_000517525.1 Limulus polyphemus | reverse complement strand
CCCATAGCATTTATCTATAGCAAGAGCCTAATAAAAGACCCATAGCATTTATCTATAGCAAGAGCCTAATAAAAGACCCATAGCATTTATCTATAGCAAGAGCCTAATAAAAGACCCATAGCATTTATCTATAGCAAGAGCCTAATAACAGACCCATAGCATTTATCTATATCAAGAGCCTAATAAAAGACCCATAGCATTTAATCTATAGCAA
>NW_013920568.1:0-212 GCF_000517525.1 Limulus polyphemus | reverse complement strand
AGAACACACACTGGTGAGCATTAAATTTATCAAGCTTTAAAAATTACAACAAGCTATTTTGGAAGTATTTTAATGTTTTGATAGCTTGTTTTTTTAGATATCATTTATATATATATATAGTTATTAGGTATACAATTTAAACATATAAATTACACAGTAGAATATTCATCAGAGAACATTTTCAGAAAAATACGTAAATTACAGGGTGAGCC
>NW_013920567.1:0-215 GCF_000517525.1 Limulus polyphemus | reverse complement strand
TTTATTTCTACATATTTGTCCATAACACCCGGTGTATTTATTAAATAGTCGTTCTTATAACATCTTATGTATTTATTACACAGTTGTTCATAACACCACGTATATATATGACATTATTATCAAAAGTACCCCTTATATTTTTACATAGTTGTCCATAACATCCTGTGTATTTATTACATAGTTGTACATAACACCCTCTATATTTCTAAATAGTT
>NW_013920566.1:0-215 GCF_000517525.1 Limulus polyphemus | reverse complement strand
GGTTTTCATGTAACTGCTGTTGTCTTTCTTCTTGTTTCTTTTCTTTTTCCTCTAACAACTGTTGTAATTTCTCTTCTAGTTCTTCTTGTTTCTTTTGCTGTTCTTGTATTGCTGCAATCAAGTCTGCTATGCTGTAGTTTGATTTGCCGCTTCTCGTTTCCATTTTTTTTGTTCCACTCTCTCACACCAATTTGTTACGTCTCCGTTTGTTAATT
>NW_013920565.1:0-214 GCF_000517525.1 Limulus polyphemus | reverse complement strand
GTTAAACTTTCACTATAATCACTTAAGTACTCCCCTGGTCCTAGTTTAGCCAAACTTTCAGTACAGTCACTTGAGTACTCCCCTAGTCCTAGGTTAGTCAACCTTCCACTATAATCACTTAAGTTCTAGTTTGGTTAAACTTTCGCTATAATCACTTAAGTACTCCCCTGGTCCTAGTTTAGCCAAACTTTCCCTATAATCACTTAAGTACTCC
>NW_013920564.1:0-215 GCF_000517525.1 Limulus polyphemus | reverse complement strand
TTGTTGGTATTACTATCTTTAGAACCTGTGGTACTGGTGTAACAATAATTGTTGGCATTACTATATTTAGAACCTGTGGTACTTTTGTAATTATAATTGTTTGGTATTACTACTTTAGACACTGTGATACAGTTATAACAATAATTGTTGGCTATTACTATCTTTAGAACCTGTGGTACTGTTATAATAATAATTGTTTGATATTACTATATTTA
>NW_013920563.1:0-217 GCF_000517525.1 Limulus polyphemus | reverse complement strand
GTCGCCTTCTTTGATAATTTTTTTGTAAATAAACATGTTTGTTGTCTTCATTTTTGTGTATTCACTGTATTGTATTGAAGAAAATGGTTATGCGGCCCGCGCTCGTCATTCTCTCAGTTATCTGGCCCGCTGTGAAAAAGGTTTGGTGACCCCCTGTATTGAGAGATAACTGAACAACCAACTATTTTTTCTCCATCGATTGAGATATAACTGAAAC
>NW_013920562.1:0-211 GCF_000517525.1 Limulus polyphemus | reverse complement strand
ACTGTGTACTGTCAAAAAAGAAGGCACAAGATTTAACGATACTGTGTACTGTCAATAAGAAGACACAAGATTTAACGATACTGTGTACTGTCAATAAGAAGACACAATATTTAACGATACTGTGTACTGTAAATTAGGAGACACAAGATTTAACGATACTGTGTTCTGTCAATAAGAACGCACAAGATTTAACGATACTGTGTACTGTCAA
>NW_013920561.1:0-215 GCF_000517525.1 Limulus polyphemus | reverse complement strand
GAGGTATCAATTTTCCTATATCCAGATGGCATCGCTTGATGGGGAAAAATACCGATAGTTTATATTCAACCAGGGATCACACTGAGGTATCAATTTTCCTATATCCAGATGGTATCGCTTGCTGGGGAAAAATACCGATAGTTTATATTCAACCAGGGATCACACTGAGGTATCAATTTTCCTATATCCAGATGGCATCGCTTACTGGGGAAAAT
>NW_013920560.1:0-214 GCF_000517525.1 Limulus polyphemus | reverse complement strand
GCCACATTCCAATATGAATTAAAATCACTGTCATTCACTATAAACAAAAACCAAGGTCAATATTCCTCATTCCAATATAATCTAGGACACTGACAAGAAAACCCACTAACTTACAATACACTCAACTGGTACTGTATTATACGAGTACCACATATCCGTAAGGCATAAGTGATACTACGCATGCGTAATTTCCTAACCGTCATGAAATTTAATT
>NW_013920559.1:0-214 GCF_000517525.1 Limulus polyphemus | reverse complement strand
AAGTCACGAGA
Organism: Limulus polyphemus; assembly: GCF_000517525.1. NCBI lineage: Eukaryota > Metazoa > Arthropoda > Merostomata > Xiphosura > Limulidae > Limulus > Limulus polyphemus. The sequence goes on along the minus strand of NW_013920559.1, from coordinate 203 downwards.
AACATCATTAGGCTAAATTCACGAGAAACATCATTAGTTTAAAATCACGAGAAACATCATTAGGTTAAAGTCACGAGAAACATCATTAGGTTAAAGTCACGAGAAACATCATTAGGCTAAATTCACGAGAAACATCATTAGTTTAAAATCACGAGAAACATCATTAGTCTAAAATCACGAGAAACATCATTAGTTTAAAATCA
>NW_013920558.1:0-215 GCF_000517525.1 Limulus polyphemus | reverse complement strand
GAGGATAAACGGAAATGATGGCTTTCACTACATCTCTTACTTAGAAGAAAATAAATGGAAATGATGGCTTTCACTACATCTCTTATTTAGAACAGGATAAACGGAAATGATGGCTTTCACTACATCTCTTATTTAGAAGAGGATAAACGGAAATGATGGCTTTCACTACATCTCTTACTTAGAAGAAAATAAATGGAAATGATGGCTTTCACTAC
>NW_013920557.1:0-215 GCF_000517525.1 Limulus polyphemus | reverse complement strand
GGCAGCACCATGACACTAGAAAAAATATTGTTGACCTGCTGTTATACTTTCCTTTCATGTAAGACTTTGTTTTGTTATTCAATCGTCTAGATAATATATTGGTCAAAAGTGAGGGTTGGCAGCACCATGATACTGAATAAAAATATTGTTGACCCGCTGTTATACTTTCCTTTCATGTAAGACTTTGTTTTGTTATTCAATCGGCTAGATAATAT
>NW_013920556.1:0-215 GCF_000517525.1 Limulus polyphemus | reverse complement strand
ATTGTTTGTTGTTAAGCACAAGGGCTATCTCTGGGCATCGAAACTCGGTTTTTAGCGTTATAAGCCTTCAGACTTATCACTAAATAACTTGAAGGCAATATGATGTTTGTTTGAAGTTAAGCACAAAGCTACACAATGGGCAAGCTGTGCTCTGCCCACCACGGGTATCGAAACACGGATTCTAGCGTTGTAAGTCCGCAGACATACCGCTGTGC
>NW_013920555.1:0-215 GCF_000517525.1 Limulus polyphemus | reverse complement strand
TCTTATGGTATCTTTATTACTTGAGATTCTCTAAGTATTTACTGGTATCTTATGGTATCTTCATTACTCGAGGTTCTCTAGATATTTACTAGTATCTTATGGTATCTTCATTACTCGAGATTCTCTAGGTATTTACTGGTATCTTCATTACTCGAGGTTCTCTAGATATTTACTGGTATCTTCATTACTCGAGGTTTTCTAGGTATTTACTAGTA
>NW_013920554.1:0-212 GCF_000517525.1 Limulus polyphemus | reverse complement strand
CCAATACAAAACTTCGAGTCCTAATTCACAATATTTACAATACAAAAAATGCTAACACTAAATTACAATATTTACAATACAAAAATGCTAACACTAAATTACAATATTTCCAATACAAAACTTTGAGCTCTAATTCACAATATTTACAATACAAAAATGCTAACACTAAATTACAATATTTACAATACAAAAATGCTAACACTAAATTACAA
>NW_013920553.1:0-215 GCF_000517525.1 Limulus polyphemus | reverse complement strand
CCAGGAGTTACTCAATTTTCATGCACTAGAACAAACTTAATAAATAAATCATAAATACTAGTTACTGGTATGAGCTCTGACGTAGAAGTGAGTAAATATGCACAGACGTTGAATTACATGCCCACGTAGAATTAGGCTGTTATAAATAAGTTTCGAAGACAAACAAGTTTAACAATGAATAAATTCAAAATATACAGGCTAAAGTCTAGACTTGT
>NW_013920552.1:0-422 GCF_000517525.1 Limulus polyphemus | reverse complement strand
ATAACAGCAGTATAACTAGTATATCACTAGCCTTTCCTGTTGATAGTAGTTTAAGGTGCATCACGATGTATAACAGCAGTGTAAGTAGTATATTACTAGCCTTTCTTGTTGATGGTAGTTTAAGGTGCACCACCATATACAACAGCAGTATAACTAGTATATTACTAACATCGTGATGCACCTTAAACTACCATCAACAGGAAAGGCGTAACAGCAGTGTAACTAGTATATTACTAGCCTTTCCTGTTGATAGTAGTTTAAGGTGCATCACGATGTATAACAGCAGTGTAAGTAGTATATTACTAGCCTTTCCTGTTGATGGTAGTTTAAGGTGCATCACGATGTATAACAGCAGTGTAAGTAGTATATTAATAGCCTTTCCTGTTGATAGTAGTTTAAAGTGCACCACCATATACAACAAC
>NW_013920551.1:0-216 GCF_000517525.1 Limulus polyphemus | reverse complement strand
AACTCCGGTTGTGGAAGATCTAACTTGTCGGTAGACAGATAAGTTCTACAGGCACAAGATATCAGTTACAGTTTGTTTCAACATAAGACGAAATAATGGCCTTAAATTAACAGCCAATAAGTGTGAGAATTTGAATGTTATTGATGTTTAAAGTTCACGCAACTCCGGTTATGGAAGATCTAACTTGTCGGTAGACAGATAAGTTCTACAGGCACA
>NW_013920550.1:0-212 GCF_000517525.1 Limulus polyphemus | reverse complement strand
GATATAAAGCATTTTCGCGTTTAATAACTCTGAAAGTTTGATCGGATTTGTACCAAATTTCATGGGCACATTAAGGTTGAGACTCCTCATCACACCACACATATATATATATATATATTATATGATAAATAAAAGAAAATAATGATTATAAACACACACATATATATTAAACATTTCAAGCAATACTTTTAATGAAACTAATGATATAAAGC
>NW_013920549.1:0-213 GCF_000517525.1 Limulus polyphemus | reverse complement strand
ACCTTAGTCAGTCCTGATAGAGCATATATCATAAAATTACCACTTTCACACTTTACTATAACCAACCGTTAACTTACCTTCTGATAAGGTTTACATTAGTCAGTCCTGATAGAGCATATATCATAAAATTACCACTTTCACACTTTAATATAACCAACCATTAACTTATCTTCTGATAAGGTTTACATTAGTCAGTCCTGATAGAGCATATAT
>NW_013920548.1:0-214 GCF_000517525.1 Limulus polyphemus | reverse complement strand
AGAATCGGGGCAAGTGCCCCGTGCGCCAGCTCCTAGCAACACCCCTGGCTTTTAGCCTTGAGTAAATAACATACGCTACAAGAAACCTTGGTTTTCTACCCAAGTAAGCTTAGAACTTCAATTTGTTTACATTCAATTCCAGATCGTTTCTACTATTTTTCCCTATCTCCTCTCTCTCCCTCCAGCCAATACACATTCGTTTGTAATTTTCAAT
>NW_013920547.1:0-215 GCF_000517525.1 Limulus polyphemus | reverse complement strand
GGTTGTAATGCTTACTGTCCTGAGGTAGTGTTTGAACAAGGTACGAGAAGACTTGACAGGTAACATGGTTGTAATGCTTACTGTCCTGAGGTAGTGTTTGAACAAGGTACGAGAAGACTTGACAGGTAACATGGTTGTAATGCTTACTGTCCTGAGGTAGTGTTCGAACAATGTACGAGAAGACTTGAGTTTACGTCACGACCCTGTAATCTATT
>NW_013920546.1:0-214 GCF_000517525.1 Limulus polyphemus | reverse complement strand
GTTTCTTTGAGTGAAGTCTTAGAATAGCAAATATGGACAAGTGGGAGTTACATATAGGAAAAAAACGATGTCATGTTTCTTTGAGTGAAGTCTTAGAATACAAAATATGGACAAGTGGGAGTTACATATAGGAAAAAAAACGATGTCATGTTTCTTTGGGTGAAGTCTTAGAATACAAAATATGGACAAGTGGGAGTTACATATCGGAAAAAAA
>NW_013920545.1:0-215 GCF_000517525.1 Limulus polyphemus | reverse complement strand
TTGCTAGCCCCGCGCCCAACCCTCCTCCTTTCTCATCCTGGACTTGGGACCAGGCAAAGGCGGAGGTTGGCATGTTTGGTGTGACGGGGATTCGAACCCGCGACCATCAGATTACGAGTCGAGCACCCTAACCACATGGCCATGCCGGGCCCCACCCTTTCTCTTAATATATATAAAAGTTTCATGATATATGTACAGACATGATGTATCACCCT
>NW_013920544.1:0-215 GCF_000517525.1 Limulus polyphemus | reverse complement strand
CAGCAAATAAGAACTTTAAATATCTGGATGTTAAAACATTGACACATGGCATCGACATGACAACAACTAAAAACTTTAAATATCTGGATGTTAAAACATTGACACATGGCATCGACATGACAACAACTAAAAACCTTAAATATATGGATGTTAAAACATTGACACATGGCATCGACATGACAACAACTAAAAACCTTAAATATATGGATGTTAAA
>NW_013920543.1:0-214 GCF_000517525.1 Limulus polyphemus | reverse complement strand
CACACATTCTTAGCATTCTCTCTCTCTCTCTCACACACACATTCTTAGCATTCTCTCTCTCTCACACACACATTTTACAAAATGAAATTTAATTGAATTATTATTCAGTCATCAGATACATCAATTATTTACCCCCTGCCATGTAATTTTTTACCCCTGGTTGAGAATCACTGGTCTAGAGACTTGGAAGCTTAGGATAAATAATGGTAGACGT
>NW_013920542.1:0-212 GCF_000517525.1 Limulus polyphemus | reverse complement strand
AGATACTTCTTTATAATGTCCTATCCCGGATACTCACTTCCAACCTAATTTGGAGGTGTGAGAAGCACCATACGAAACTACTACTACTAACTTGAAACATAATTCTACTTTGCATGCCAAATATTTTATACAAGATACTTCTTTATAATGTCCTACTCCCGGATACTCACTTCCAACCTAATTTGGAGGTGTGAGAAGCACCATACGAAACT
>NW_013920541.1:0-213 GCF_000517525.1 Limulus polyphemus | reverse complement strand
CACTGTGATGACTTTGTATCATGTTATAAGCTTACAAACACTGTAATGACTGTATCATGTTACAAGTTACATACAAACACTGTAATGACTGTATCATGTTACAAGTTACATACAAACACTGTAATGACTGTATTATGTTACAAGTTACATACAAACACTGTAATGACTGTATCATGTTATAAGCTACATACAAACACTGTGATGACTGTATCA
>NW_013920540.1:0-215 GCF_000517525.1 Limulus polyphemus | reverse complement strand
TTACTAGCATGAGGAAAGTTAAGGTAAACAGAAAACCATTAATTCAAGTTTTATCGCTGTTTAATACTGGTACATAAATAAGTGTACTAGCATGAGGAAATTTGGGTAAACAGAAAACCATAATTCAAAGTTTATCGCTGTTTAATACTGATACATAAACAGTAAACAAGTATACTAGCATGAGGAAAGTTAAGTAAACAGAAAACCATAATTCA
>NW_013920539.1:0-215 GCF_000517525.1 Limulus polyphemus | reverse complement strand
GTGCAGTTGGGTAGGCCTTGTATGCCATGCTCTCCAAGGCCTGTGCCAGCTCTTGCAGGCTCTCCCCTTTAGCACGGACTCTCGTTCTGAACCTGGCCCTGTAGACTTCTGACTGGTTTTGGGTTCCGTACCTGAGTTCCAGAGCCTCTACCAGTGTTCTATAGTTGTGTCTGTCCGCTGCTGTCAACTGTCCAAGTATTTCCAGTGGTTGTCCC
>NW_013920538.1:0-215 GCF_000517525.1 Limulus polyphemus | reverse complement strand
ACATCAACATGAAATTTAGCACACTTGTTGATATTGTTACGACAGCAGAAGTCACGCGACGCTGGGAGCATGCGCGCTGGAGTTTCTAAAACGATCATGACTTATCGGGGAACCTCGCGAATTTCCCAGTGTTTGCTAGACGCCCTCTTTTTTAGTATATAAACCAGCTATAGATAGATAGAAGATAGAGATAATTGAGTCAAGCGAACAGTAGG
>NW_013920537.1:0-519 GCF_000517525.1 Limulus polyphemus | reverse complement strand
TCTCTCTCTCTCTTGATGTATCTTTCTGTGTTATAGGTATATAATTGTAACAAAACAGTTACTGACTTTATGACTGTTATCATGACGGAATACGATGTTACTATTAGGTATGGAGTGAGTGTGAAAAAAAATGTTTTATTTTCTTTTTACAAAGCCTGGAGTGGTCTGAAGGTTAGGGCACTTGACTCTCAATCTGCGGGTCACGGGTTCGAATTCCTTTAACGAACAAGCTTGACCTTTCAACCATGGGGAAAGTATAATGTGACGGGTCAAACCCACTTTTCGTTTGGTAAAATAGTAGTCTAAGAATCCATGGCGTTGACTAGTTGCCTTCCCTCTAATCTGTCACTTCAAAATTAGGGACGGCTAGCGCAGATAGCCCTCGTGTAGTTTTGCGCGAAATTCAATAATAAACATACGAAAAATAAGCAACAATTGTTTCTGTTTAGTTAATTGAAGTTAAAAAGAAACACAGAATATTATTGATTTGCACTCAGAAACGTGACATTTCTACGGAGG
>NW_013920536.1:0-214 GCF_000517525.1 Limulus polyphemus | reverse complement strand
CCAAAACACTACCTAAATCTATACTAAAAGAATTGAGTAACTTTCCAAAAATTAGATGTAACTGAAAAATTGTTGAAAATATTATCAGGAACTATTTTTAATGTATGTGTAATTTTTAGATAAGAAGTATATTATAAAGAAAAATGTGATCTGTAAATTCATGTTAACAATTATGATATTAAACATTCAGCTGTTGAGTTAAAACTTTGTGTTC
>NW_013920535.1:0-209 GCF_000517525.1 Limulus polyphemus | reverse complement strand
CCAGAAAGTGCTTGGATCATTGTAGTTTTGGTCGATACATTTACAGTATTGGTCCCAACTGTTTCGTTGTTGTTCGCGGATTAATTTCTTGATGTTATTATTTACTTTGTTGATGTGGCGTTAAGTTAGTTTGTCTCGCGTACGTATAAATGTCCTTCTTAGTTTCCTACGTTCGGAGATTAATTTTGAAATTTCTGGTGTTAATTTCC
>NW_013920534.1:0-213 GCF_000517525.1 Limulus polyphemus | reverse complement strand
GTGACATACTTTCTTGTCGCTTGATAAACCAGATCTAATATTTGTATTCATTAATTCTCATACAATAATAATATTAAAACAGGGGACGTAGCTCAGATGGTAGAGCGCTCGCTTAGCATGTGAGAGGTACCGGGATCGATACCCGGCGTCTCCAAATTGAACCTTTTCCCAATAGTTCTTTAGTTTATACACTTCTCTACATGAATAGTTCTT
>NW_013920533.1:0-214 GCF_000517525.1 Limulus polyphemus | reverse complement strand
TTTGACCGACAATAGGTTATAAATATAGGAAAAAAACAACACTTAATAATTTTCCACGATATTTGACAGTTCAAGCTGTAGTAAATAGTGCAATGATAATAAATACATTCTTTAGAAGGTAAACTAATATCCACAGTGTAATTAAATATTATTGGAGATCGTGTCTCCACCACATTTCTACTTTTGTTTTGTTATTTACATTTATGAACACTGG
>NW_013920532.1:0-215 GCF_000517525.1 Limulus polyphemus | reverse complement strand
GAAGTTTTTATTTACCATATATATATATATATATCGTTGTGAATTTTTAATCAGAAGTTTTTATTTACCATATATATATATCGATGTGAATGTTTAATCAGGAGTTTTTATTTACCATATATATATCGTTGTGAAGTTTTAATCAGAAGTTTTATTTACCATTTATATTTATATCGTTGAGAATATTTAATAAGAAGTTTTATTCATCATATATG
>NW_013920531.1:0-214 GCF_000517525.1 Limulus polyphemus | reverse complement strand
AACTGACTAAAACGACCCATATCAATGTTAACAAAAGCTAGTGGAAGAAAGATTAAAAGACCGATATAACATTCGACAAAATATAGTTTAAGAAGGTTTAAAATACCATTATGAAAGTCATTAAAACATAGCTTAAGAAACACTAAAAATACCTCTATCAAAGTCGAAAATATCTAGTCTAAGAAGACCTAAAAAGTCAGTTATGAAGGTCGAC
>NW_013920530.1:0-213 GCF_000517525.1 Limulus polyphemus | reverse complement strand
CAAAATTCTAACTTTCTAGTATTACTATTACGATTTTCGTGATCGCTTTATTTTTCTCTTTTAGTGGCTTGCCTAAAGGCGTTTGTGTACTGAACTGAAGCTTTTGGTTACTGATTGTTTCTCGATTTCTTGTTACCAGAGGATCCTGAATTTATAGTTCTTCTCCAATTTTGGCATGTAGGTACTACTTTATCGTTGAGCAATTACATCCAT
>NW_013920529.1:0-215 GCF_000517525.1 Limulus polyphemus | reverse complement strand
TCCTAACGTGGCTAACACACAACAATACTCATCCACTAAACGTATCTAACACACCACAGTACTCATCCTCTAAACGTGTCTAACACACCACAATACTCATCCTCTAAACGTGTCTAACACACCACAATACTCATCCTCTAAACGTGTCTAACGTACCACAATGCTCATCCTCTAAACGTGTCTAAATCACCACAATTCATATCCTCCAAACGTGT
>NW_013920528.1:0-214 GCF_000517525.1 Limulus polyphemus | reverse complement strand
GTATTTCCTCCCCTTCTCTCTCTCTCTCTCTCTCTTTGAAGTAGTTCAATTACCGTATTTTTCGGAATATAAGACGCACCGGTGTATAAGACGCACCCTTATTTTGAAGAAAGTTGTTTGGGTAAAAAAAAAGCTAAAGTCGCATTTGAAAGATTTTTATTGAACAAAAATTCAATTCGAGACTTTAAAAATTTGTATATATATTGTTCTAAAC
>NW_013920527.1:0-653 GCF_000517525.1 Limulus polyphemus | reverse complement strand
ATGGAAGGTTTTGCGTTTTGTACCAGTACGTCGTTCCATTTGGACGGATCATCTCCAAATTTTGTATGAACGTTCGTTCCATACTTGCGTATTTTCATGCAAAATTCTAGCCTTCTATTGTCATTTTTGCGACTTTTCTGGTGTTTTATGTTACTCGTTTTATGGCTTTTCTGAAAGCGTATGTGTACTGCAGTGAAGCTTTTTGTTACTGATTGTTTTTCGATTTCTTGTTAAACTCCTTTAAAACAAACAGTAGGAAGGTAAAACTCTGCATATTACTACGCAACGTTAAAGTGTACCTACATACCAAATTTGGTGAAGAATCATCAATTTAGGACCCTCTGGCCTTCCATTACAAAACGCAAAACCAGTACGTCGTTCCATTTGGACGGATCTTCTCGAAATTTTTTCAGTAAGGTTCGTTGCATAGCTTGCGTACGTTCGTTGCATGCTTGCGAATTTACATGCAAAATTCTAGCCTTTTATTATCAATTTTTCGACTTTTTTTGTCCTTTTATGTTACTCTTTTATTGGCTTTTCTGAAAGCGTATGTGTACTGCAGTGAAGCTTTTGGTTACTGATTGTTTTTCGATTTTTTGTTACCAGAGGGTCCTAAATTGATGATTCTTCACCAAATTTGGTATGTATTTACA
>NW_013920526.1:0-233 GCF_000517525.1 Limulus polyphemus | reverse complement strand
GGTACTGTGTACTGTTAATAAAAAGACACAAGATTTAACGATACTGTGCACTGTCAATAAGAAGACACAAGATTTAACAATACTGTGTACTGTCAATAAGAAGACACAAGATTTAACGATACTGTGTACTGTCAATAAGAAGACACAAGATTTAACGATACTGTGTAATGTCAATAAGAAGACACAAGATTTAACGATACTGTGTACTTCAATAAGAAGACACAAGATTTAAC
>NW_013920525.1:0-215 GCF_000517525.1 Limulus polyphemus | reverse complement strand
TTATAATGTGACGGTCAATCCCACTATTCGTCGGTAAAAGAGTAGCCCAAGAGTTAGGCGGTGGGTGGTGATGGCTAGTTGCCTTCCCTCTAGTCTTACACTGCTAAATTAGGGACGGCTAGCGCAGATATCCCTAGTGTAGCTTTGCGCGAAACTCAAACAACAAACAAAAACTAATCAAACTCTATATCTGTCTATCTGCCATTCTTCATGCC
>NW_013920524.1:0-215 GCF_000517525.1 Limulus polyphemus | reverse complement strand
TACCGATTACTTACAGCTAATCTAGTGGTTTGATCTGTTGCAGTAGTCATATCCTTATACCTATTACTTACAGCTAATCTAGTGGCTTGTTTCTGTTGCAGTAGTCGTATCCTTATACCGATTACTTACAGCTAATCTAGTGGCTTGCTTCTGTTACAGCGGTCGTATCCTTATACCTATTACTTACAGCTAATCTAGTGGCTTGTTTCTGTTGC
>NW_013920523.1:0-215 GCF_000517525.1 Limulus polyphemus | reverse complement strand
GTTATTTCGATTTAAGGTATAGGAGAAAACTCAAATTTTCTTACATTATTATCATACTGTCAATAAGAAGACACAAGATTTAACGATACTGTGTACTATCAATAAAAAGCCACAAGATTTAACGATATTGTGTACAGTCAATAAGAAGACACAAGATTTAACAATACTGTGTACTCTCAATAAGAAGACACAAGATTTAGCCAATACTGTGTACT
>NW_013920522.1:0-214 GCF_000517525.1 Limulus polyphemus | reverse complement strand
GAATATTCACGGTGAGTGTGTCCACCAATCTGCTAGTTTCTTTGTTTGTTTTGAATTTCGCCCAAAGCTACACGAGGGCTATCTGTACTAGCCGTTCCTAATTCAGCAGTGCAAGACTAGAGGGAAGGCAGCTAGTCATCACCACCCACCGCCAACTCTTGAGCTACTCTTTCACCAACGAGTAGTGAGATTGATCGTCACATTATAACGCCCC
>NW_013920521.1:0-215 GCF_000517525.1 Limulus polyphemus | reverse complement strand
CTTTTAATACAGATGGATAGTGGCTGGTAGGTCTTTTAATACAGATGGATAGTGGCTGGTAGGTTCTTTTAATACAGATGTATAGTGGCTTTAGGTCTTTTAATACAGATGGATAGTGGCTGGTAGGTCTTTTAATACAGATGGATAGTGGCTGGTAGGTCTTTTAATACAGATGGATAGTGGCTGGTCGGTGTTTATTATACATGGATAGTGAC
>NW_013920520.1:0-215 GCF_000517525.1 Limulus polyphemus | reverse complement strand
CTACACCTAGGTGTTTATGGAGTTGTTGTACCAAATAACGCTAAAGATGAGTATGTTCGGTTACAAATTCGGTAACTAGAGTTACAGCTAGGTGTTCTGTAGTTCTTGTACCAAATAACGCTAACGATGAGTATGGTGGTTATAAATTTGGTAACTAGAGTTACACCTTTGTGTTTGTGGAGTTGGTGTACCAAATAATGCTAAGGATGAGTATG
>NW_013920519.1:0-214 GCF_000517525.1 Limulus polyphemus | reverse complement strand
AACTAACCCCCATACTCATCTTTAGCGTTATTTGGTACAATAACTCCACGAACACCTAGTTGTAACTCTAGTTACCGAATTTATATCCACCATACTCATCTTTAGCCTTACTTGGTACAACTACTCCATCAACACCTAGGTGTAACTCTAGTTACCTAATTTATAACCACTCATACTCATCGTTAACCTTACTTGGTACAACAACTCCACGAAC
>NW_013920518.1:0-214 GCF_000517525.1 Limulus polyphemus | reverse complement strand
ACTGTGTACTGTCATTAAGAAGACACAAGATTTAACGATACTGTGTACTGTCAATAAGAAGACACAAGATTTACGATACTGTGTACTGTCAATAAGAAGACACAAGATATTAACGGATACTGTGTACTGTCAATAAGAAGACACAAGATTTAACGATACTGTGTACTGTCAATAAGAAGACACAAGATTTAACGATACTGTGTACTATCAAAAA
>NW_013920517.1:0-215 GCF_000517525.1 Limulus polyphemus | reverse complement strand
TTGTATCTCTAGTTACCGAATATATAACCAACCATACTCTCTTTAGCGTTATTTGGTACAACAACTCCAAGAACACATAGGTGTAACTCTAGTTACAGAATTTATAACCACCATACTCATCGTTAGCGTTATTTGGTACCAACAACTCCAAGAACACATAGGTGTAACTCTAGTTACAGAATTTATAACCATCATACTCATCTTTAGCCTTACTT
>NW_013920516.1:0-238 GCF_000517525.1 Limulus polyphemus | reverse complement strand
ACAAGATTTAACAATACTGTGTACTGTCAATAAGAAGACACAAGATTTAACAATACTGTGTACTGTCAAAAAGAAGACACAAGATTTAACAATACTGTGTACTGTCAAAAAGAAGACACAAGATTTAACAATACTGCGTACTGTCAATAAGTAGACACAAGAATTAACAATAATGTGTACTGTCAATAACCTGCCCTAAGATTTAACGATACTGTGTACTATCACTGACAAGCCACAC
>NW_013920515.1:0-215 GCF_000517525.1 Limulus polyphemus | reverse complement strand
AATAATGTGTCCTGTCAATAAGAAGACACAAGATTTTACGATACTGTGTACTGTCAATAACAAGACACCAGATTTAACGATACTGTGTACTGTCAATAAAAGACACAAGATTTAACAATACTGTGTACTGTCAATAAGATAGACTCAAGATTTAACGATACTGTGTTCTGTTAATAAGAAGACACAAGATTTAACGATACTGTGTACTGTCAATA
>NW_013920514.1:0-215 GCF_000517525.1 Limulus polyphemus | reverse complement strand
ACAACATATCTTACAACTTTAACAATATTCATCATCCATAGTTGACAGTACAACATATCTCTCAATTTCAACAACATTCATCATCCATAGTAGACAGTACAAATATCTTACAACTTTAACAACATTCATCATCCATAGTAGATGCTACCGCGTTTAACTTGTTCCCCTAATATAAGAGGGAAACTAAGGTTAGGGTCATCCCTCTCAAAAGTACG
>NW_013920513.1:0-215 GCF_000517525.1 Limulus polyphemus | reverse complement strand
TTTAATACAGATGGATAGTGGCTGGTAGGTCTTTACATTATATAAGGATAGTGGCTGGTAGGTATTTTAATACAGATGGATAGTGGCTGGTAGGTCTTTTAATACAGATAGATAGTGGCTTGTAGAAATTTCATGATATACGGAAAGTGGCTGGTAGGTCTTTTAATATAGATGAATGGTAACTGGTAGGTCTTTTATTACAGATGGATAGTGTA
>NW_013920512.1:0-214 GCF_000517525.1 Limulus polyphemus | reverse complement strand
TAGAAGACACAAGATTTAACGAATAACTGTGTACTGTCAATAAGAAGACACAAGATTTAACGATACTGTGTACTGTCAATAAGAAGACACTAGATTTAACGATACTGTGTACTGTCAATAATAAGACACAATATTCAACGATAATGTGTAATGTCAATAAGAAGACACAAGATTTAACGTTTCTGTGTAACTGTCAATAATAAGACACAATATT
>NW_013920511.1:0-215 GCF_000517525.1 Limulus polyphemus | reverse complement strand
ATGACAATCTGATCATTCTTTCCGTAGCTGTACATAACAATGTTACCATTCTTTCCGCAGCTGTACATAACAATGTTACCATTCTTTCCGCAGCTGTACATAACAATATTATCATTCTTTCCGTAGCTGTACATGACAATATTATCATTCTTTCCGCAGCTGTACATAACAATATTATCATTCTTTCCGCAGCTGTACATAAAAATATTATCATT
>NW_013920510.1:0-214 GCF_000517525.1 Limulus polyphemus | reverse complement strand
AGTTATTTCTTCACTGTTACAGAGGATCTGGTTGATTGAAATGTAAGTTATGAGTTATTTCTTCACTGTTATAGAGGAACTGGTTGATTGGTTAACATGTAAGTTATGAGTTATTTCTTCACTGTTACAGAGGATCTGTTTAGTTAACATGTAAGTTATGAGTTACTTCTTCACTGTTAGAGAGGAACTGGTTGATTGAAATGTAAGTTATGAG
>NW_013920509.1:0-215 GCF_000517525.1 Limulus polyphemus | reverse complement strand
ATTATAGATGGATAGTGACTGGTAGGTCTTTTATTATAGATGGATAGTGGCTGGTTGGTCTTTTATTACATATGGATAGTTGCTGGTAGGTCTGTTATTATAGATGGATAGTGACTGGTAGGTCTTTTATTATAGATGGATAGTGACTGGTAAGTCTTTTATTATAGATGGATAGTGGCTGGTAGGTCTTTTATTACATATGGATAGTGATTGGT
>NW_013920508.1:0-215 GCF_000517525.1 Limulus polyphemus | reverse complement strand
CGTTTCTGAAAGCGTATGTGTACTGCAGTGAAGCTTTTGGTTACTGATTGTTTTTCGATTTCTGGTTACCAGAGGGTCCTAAATTGATGATTCTTCACCAAATTTGTTATGTAGGTACACTTTAACGTTGCCTAGTAATATGCAGAGTTTTACCTTCCTACTGTTTGTTTTAAAGGAGTTATGGAACTTTTTGCGTTTTGTACCAGTACTTCGTT
>NW_013920507.1:0-213 GCF_000517525.1 Limulus polyphemus | reverse complement strand
CTCGACCGGTGGTTGGCGTTCAATGCCGAGGCTTTCCGCGTATCTGAGGCGGAGACCGTACCCCGTACTTTTGAGAGGGATGACCCTAACCTTAGTTTCCCTCTTATATTAGGGAACGAAGTTAAACGTACGGTAGCACACGAATAGAACGTTACCGACTATCGGAGAATTTTCCACGGACCCGATCTCGACGGCGGTACCTTTCGCCTCTGC
>NW_013920506.1:0-215 GCF_000517525.1 Limulus polyphemus | reverse complement strand
CATATTATAATAACATACTCTATATTTACACACATATTATAATAACATACTCTATATTTACGCACATATTATAATAACAAACTCTAGATTAACACACATTATAATAAAATACTCTAGATTTACACACATATTATAAACAATACTCTAGATTAACACAGATATTATAATAAATTACTGTAGACTTACACAGATATTATAATAACATACTCAAGATT
>NW_013920505.1:0-215 GCF_000517525.1 Limulus polyphemus | reverse complement strand
GTCGTCTCGTGCTTCTTCGTTAGTGTCACACACGCATTTGTTCCTTAACGCTTTGAATTCTTGGAAATTCTTTCGAATTAGTTTTTCAAATATTTATTTTATTCATGCCTGTTATTTACTCACATGTAGACATTGTTTGCTTGTAGTTAAGCACAAAACTACACAATCGGCTATTTGTGCTCTGCCCCACCACGGGTATCGAAACCCATTGTCTA
>NW_013920504.1:0-215 GCF_000517525.1 Limulus polyphemus | reverse complement strand
CACTGACTTTTATAATATTTAACACTACGTTTCTATAACCCTTTCTTTATCTCACCTTTACCGCACTGACTTTTATAATATTTAACATTACGTTTCTATAACCCTTTCTTTATCTCACCTTTACCGCACTGACTTTTATAATCTTTAACACTGCGTTTCTTTAACCCTTTCTTTATCTCACCTTTACCGCACTAACTTTTATAATATTTAACACT
>NW_013920503.1:0-215 GCF_000517525.1 Limulus polyphemus | reverse complement strand
GTTACTTAATATCACAATACACTTACACACACACAGTCCCTGTTACTTAATATCACAATACACTTACACACACACAGTCCCTGTTACTTAATATCACAATACACTTACACACACACACAGTCCCTGTTACTTAATATCACAATACTCTTACACACACACAGTCCCTGTTACTTAATATCACAATACTCTTACACACACACAGTCCCTGTTACTTA
>NW_013920502.1:0-215 GCF_000517525.1 Limulus polyphemus | reverse complement strand
ACAGAACAAGTCTAACAGATAGAATGTGAGTGTAAATAGACAGAACAAGTCTAACAGATAGAATGTGAGTGTAAATAGACAGAACAAGTCTAACAGGTAGAATGTGAGTGTAAATAGACAAAACAAGTCTAACAGATAGAATGTGAGTGTAAATAGACAGAACAAGTCTAACAGGTAGAATGTGAGTGTAAATAGACAGAACAAGTCACACATAT
>NW_013920501.1:0-215 GCF_000517525.1 Limulus polyphemus | reverse complement strand
GTCAATTTATTGCTATATTTAATTCGTTACTGTTTTATAGTGCTGATTTAATCACGTATTGTAGCAGCTTTAACTGTAAAATTTTGAACAAGTACATTAGACACATGTCAACTGTTGCTGTAACTCGTACTTTGTTAATTAAATATGAATACATAAATTTTACTTAAGTTCTAGTCGTATAGTTTTAAAGCCAGTTTATCGTAAATTCTGTCAAC
>NW_013920500.1:0-214 GCF_000517525.1 Limulus polyphemus | reverse complement strand
ATTATTGTATATCATTAATTAACCTTATTTTCATTATCGTGTGTCATTAATTAACTTTATTTCCATTATTGTATATCATTAATTAACTTTATTTCCATTATCGTGTGTCATTAATTAACTTTATTTCCATTATCGTGTGTCATTAATTAACCTTATTTCCATTATCGTGTGTCATTAATTAACTTTATTTCCATTATCGTGTGTCATTAATTAA
>NW_013920499.1:0-215 GCF_000517525.1 Limulus polyphemus | reverse complement strand
AAGCGTATGTGTACTGCAGTGAAGCTTTTGGTTACTGATTGTTTTTCGATTTTGTGTTACCAGAGGGTCCTAAATTGATGATTCTTCACCAAATTTGGTATGTAGGTACACTTTAACGTTGCGTAGTAATATGCAGTTTTACCTTCCTAATGTTTGTTTTAAAGGAGTTATGGAAGGTTTTGCGTTTTGTACCAGTACGTCGTTCCATTTGGACG
>NW_013920498.1:0-211 GCF_000517525.1 Limulus polyphemus | reverse complement strand
AAATCTTGTGTCTTCTTATTGACAGTACACAGTATCGTTAAATCTTGTGTCTTCTTATTGACAGTACACAGTATCGTTAAATCTTGTGTCTTCTTATTGACAGTACACAGTATCGTTAAATCTTGTGTCTTGTTATCGACAGTACACAGTATTGTTAAATCTAGTGACTTCTTATTGACAGTACACAGTATCGTTAAATCTTTTGTCTTCT
>NW_013920497.1:0-215 GCF_000517525.1 Limulus polyphemus | reverse complement strand
TATCATACACAGTCAACAACCATTTCACCACCTGCTGTGTGTGTGTGTATCATTACACTGTCCTGATATATCATACACAGTCTACAACCATTTCACCACGTGCCGTGTGTGTATCATTACGTTGTCCTGATATATCATACACAGTCAACAACCATTTCACCACCTGCTGTGTGTGTGTATCATTACACTGTCCTGATATATCATACACAGTCAAC
>NW_013920496.1:0-215 GCF_000517525.1 Limulus polyphemus | reverse complement strand
CAACATCTTTTAATTTACTTACTACATCTTTGTTGGTGGCAGAATGTCTTAACAACTGTAAGGTGATGTTTCAATAGGATAAGAAAATGTTTAATAGAGCAACATCTTTTAATTTACTTACTACATCTTTGTTGGTGGCAGAATGTCTTAACAACTGTAAGGTGACGTTTCCATAGGATAAGAAAGTGTTTAATAGAGCAACATATTTTAATTTA
>NW_013920495.1:0-214 GCF_000517525.1 Limulus polyphemus | reverse complement strand
TATATCCATATATCAGGTCTTGCAAGGTTTAATATACCCTATATCAGGTCTTGCAAGGTTTAATATATCCCTATATCAGGTCTTGCAAGGTTTAATATACCTCCTATATCAGGTCTTGCAAGATTTAATATACTCCATATATCAGGTCTTGCAAGGTTTAATGTACCCCTATATCAGGACTTGCAAGGTTTAATATACCCCTATATCAGGTCTT
>NW_013920494.1:0-215 GCF_000517525.1 Limulus polyphemus | reverse complement strand
CAAGCTTGATTCCCAAAATTTATTTATTTCAGTTAACTATGAAATGTGAGGTTAGGGTATGCTATGTGGTGGGGTGGTAGTACTTACCCAGTCGTCTTCAATGAGCTATACGCTAGTATGGTTATACATATAGCGAACATGCATTGCATGTATTGAACTCATGCGGTTACAAAATCCCGTCCATGCAACATTCCTGTATAGTTCAGTAGTCCCTA
>NW_013920493.1:0-215 GCF_000517525.1 Limulus polyphemus | reverse complement strand
TTCTATATGTATGATACTATAATACGAATTACAATGTCTAATGTTCTATATGTATGATACTAATTACAATGTCTAATGTTCTATATGTATGATACTAATTTCAATGTCTAATGTTCAATATGTGTGATACTATAATACTAATTACAATGTCTAATGTTCTATATCTTTTATGATACTATAATACTAATTACAATGTCTAATGTTCTATATGTATG
>NW_013920492.1:0-215 GCF_000517525.1 Limulus polyphemus | reverse complement strand
TATTAAACCGCTAAGAAGAACGGTATTAGATGTACATCGACAATGTCCTCACTATGTACTTGTTGATAGTAGTATTAAACCGCTAAGAAGAACGGTATTAGATGTACATCGACAATGTCCTCACTGTGTATTTGTTGATACTAGTATTAAACCGCTAAAGAACGATATTAGATGTACATCGACAATGTCATCACTGTGTACTTGTTGATACTAGT
>NW_013920491.1:0-215 GCF_000517525.1 Limulus polyphemus | reverse complement strand
TGTTAATATGATACATTATCATTCATTTATATTACATATTTATTGTAGTTACAGCAATGTTAATATATGATGCATTATCATTCATTTATATTACATATTCATTGTAACAACAGCAATGTTAATATATGATACGTTATCATTTATTTATATTACATATTTATTGTAGTAACAGCAATGTTAATAAATGATGCATTATCATTCATTTATGTTACATA
>NW_013920490.1:0-251 GCF_000517525.1 Limulus polyphemus | reverse complement strand
TAACATACCAGTGTCAAAGACCAACTGTAGATATTAACGACATTTAAACAAGTAGTAACATACCAATGTCAAAGACCAACATTAAACAACAGTATATATTAACGACATTTAAACAGGTAGTAACATACCAGAATGTCAAAGACCAACATTAAACAACAGTATATATTAACGACATTTAAACAGGTAGTAACATACCAGTGTCATAGGCCAACATTAAACAATAATAGATATTAACGACATTCAAACAGGTA
>NW_013920489.1:0-215 GCF_000517525.1 Limulus polyphemus | reverse complement strand
TTTTCTTCATTACCCATTCAAGTCATCTCCAGCCATTATTAGTCTCAAAGTGGGTTCCTCGCCATCGAATAGGAACCACTGTTGTTTAAATATGGGCGTGTGTGCGACATCAGCGTGCCGCTTTGTAATTACAGTAAAACCAACTATTCACGTCACATCACTAGCTGCTAGGTGTGTGAGTTTGATACCTTTATATTTTACATCAGTTTTTACCT
>NW_013920488.1:0-215 GCF_000517525.1 Limulus polyphemus | reverse complement strand
TTCTTATAGCCCACTACCGGTAGTTTAAACCTTAGATTGATATTGAAACTTCTTATAGCACTAACCGGTAGTTTGAACATTAGATTGATATTGGAACTTTTTATAGCCCCTACCGGTAGTTTAAACCTTAGATTGATATTGGAACTTCTTATAGCACAAACCGGGATTTTAAACATTAAATTGATAATGGAACTTCTTATAGCACTAACCGGGAG
>NW_013920487.1:0-215 GCF_000517525.1 Limulus polyphemus | reverse complement strand
GTTAGACTGTACTAAAACTGTAGTCAACTATCACCAGTTAAACTTGAGAAATCTTCCAGGTTAGACTGTACTAAAACTGTAGTCAACTAACACCAGTTAAACTTGAGAAATCTTCCTAGTTAGACTGTACTAAAACTGTAGTCAACTAACACTAGTTAAACTCGAGAAATCTTCGTAGTTAGACTGTACTAAAACTGTAGTAAACTAACACCAGT
>NW_013920486.1:0-215 GCF_000517525.1 Limulus polyphemus | reverse complement strand
AGCATGTAATATGTTTAATGACACTCGAATAGATCAGTAGCATGTAATATGTTTAATGACACTCGAATAGATCAGTAGCATGTAATATGTTTAATGGCACTCGCATGTATCAGTAACATGTAATGTGTGTAATGGCACTCGCATGTATCAGTAACATGTAATGTGTGTAATGGCACTCGCATGTATCAGTAACATGTAATATGTTAAATGGCACT
>NW_013920485.1:0-215 GCF_000517525.1 Limulus polyphemus | reverse complement strand
TGTCAGTAAGAAGAAAGAATATTTAACGATACTGTGTACTGTCAATAAGAAGACACAAGATTTAACGATAATGTGTACTGTCATTAAGAAGACACAAGATTTAACTATACTGTGTACTGTCAATAAGAAGACACAATACTTAACAATACTGTGTACTCTCAATAGGAAGACACACGATTTAGCAATACTGTGTACTATCTACAAAAAGACCCAAG
>NW_013920484.1:0-215 GCF_000517525.1 Limulus polyphemus | reverse complement strand
TATCTCTATAGTTGTGGGAGATAAGTTAGCTAATTGGATAGAAGAGTGGCTGGATGGAAGAATATCTGGACGGAAGAGTGGCTGGATAGAAGAGTGGCTGGATGGAAGAGTGGCTGGATGGAAGAGTGGCTGGATGGAAGAGTGGCTGAATAGAAGAGTGGCTGGATGGAAGAGTGGCTGGATAGAAGAGTGGCTGGATAGAAGAGTGGCTGGAT
>NW_013920483.1:0-216 GCF_000517525.1 Limulus polyphemus | reverse complement strand
AAAAGACACAAGATTTAACAATACTGTGTACTGTCAATAAGAAGACACAAGATTTAACAAAACTGTATTCTGTCAATAAGAAGACACAAGATTTAACAATACTGTGTACTCTCGTTAAGAAGACACAAGATTTAACAATACTGTGTACTGTCAATAAGAAGACACAATATTTAACGATACTGTGTACTGTCAATAAGAAAACACAAGATTTAAGAG
>NW_013920482.1:0-215 GCF_000517525.1 Limulus polyphemus | reverse complement strand
CGAAGGTATGCCGTCTAAATCTTCCATTCATCTTATCACAATACATATGTGATACGAAGGTATGTCGTCTAAATCTTCCATTCATCTTATCACAATACATATGTGATACGAAGGTATGTCGTCTAAATCTTCCATTCATCTTATCACAATACATATGTGATACGAAGGTATGCCGTCTAAATCTTCCATTCATCTTATCACAATACATATGTGAT
>NW_013920481.1:0-215 GCF_000517525.1 Limulus polyphemus | reverse complement strand
TACACAGTATCGTTAAATCTTGTGTCTTCTTATTGAAAATTCATAGTATCGTTAAATCTTGTGTCTTTTTATTGATAGTACACAGTATTGCTAAATCGTGTGTCTTCTTATTGATAGTACACAGTATCGTTAAATCTTGTGTGTTCTTATTGACAGTACACAGTATCGTTAAATCTTGTGTCTTCTTATTGACAGTACACAGTATCGTTAAATCT
>NW_013920480.1:0-214 GCF_000517525.1 Limulus polyphemus | reverse complement strand
ACGTGCCACATGAAGAAGCCACCGTTGAAGAAGAAACTCTACTCAGTTTTGAGAAGGGAAACGATGAAGCTCTTGATGAAGTTACTACCAATGATGTGACTGTTGCCGATGATAGGACATTTACTGATGAAGCAGATGAACCCCACATGAAGCAGAAGCCAACGAGATGGAGACCAGTACGAAAGAGATACGTCCCGTAAAATTAAGAGACTTT
>NW_013920479.1:0-209 GCF_000517525.1 Limulus polyphemus | reverse complement strand
GGCCACACGTGAATGATGAAAAATTAGGGGGCCACAGTAAATTTTGAGTGGGCAACCGAAACTTTCACTGCCCGAATAAAATATTTCAATAGCCGAAGCTATATTCAAACGTGACAAACATTATTTCTGGATAAGTAGTTAAATAGCTAATAAGTTTCCACAGCTCTGGTAGAAGGCAAAGTTGTATTTTATCGCTTTTCTCACATCTT
>NW_013920478.1:0-215 GCF_000517525.1 Limulus polyphemus | reverse complement strand
TTCGCGTTTGTTGACTTACATGCAAAATTTTATTGATGTACTATTTTATAAATTTATGTCAATAATTTTGGTATGAAATTATAAATTATAATTCAAATTTTAGTAATATACATTAGTTAATTTCTTAATTTAAAAGTAAATGTTATAATAACACACCTAAATATCGATTTATGTGTGTCACCTGGTATGTTGAATGCAGCATTGGTTCAAATTAG
>NW_013920477.1:0-215 GCF_000517525.1 Limulus polyphemus | reverse complement strand
AATACAAATAGTGTAAACCTGTAATATTTAAACAATACAAATAGTGTAAACCTGTAGTATTTAAACAATACAAATAGTGTAAACCTGTAATATTTAAACAATACAAATAGTGTAAACTTGTAGTATTTAAACAATACAAATAGTGTAAACCTGTAGTATTTAAACAATACAAATAGTGTAAACCTGTAATATTTAAACAATACAAATAGTGTAAA
>NW_013920476.1:0-214 GCF_000517525.1 Limulus polyphemus | reverse complement strand
ATTTAAACATATTTCGTACTGTCAATAATAATACACAATATTTAACGATACTGTGTCCTGTCAATAAGAAGACACAAGATTTAACGATACTGTGTACTGTCAATAAGAAGAAACAAGATTTAACGATACTGTGTACTGTCAATAAGAATACACAATATTTAACGATACTGTGTACTGTCAATAAGAAGATACAAGATTTAACGATAATGTGTAG
>NW_013920475.1:0-215 GCF_000517525.1 Limulus polyphemus | reverse complement strand
GAACAGATATTTCTAGGCAATCGTAGCGGAATAGTAATGTAAACCAGGACGAAGATAAGTCGATAATTAGAGAGGGGGGGTAAATTTTTTATGGGAAATATGAACAACAGATCTATCATTATTTATTGCGATTTGAACTCAATCGATGCATGGGACAAGTTCTTCGTTCTATATCGTTTTCATTAGAAAAGTACTAATCATTTTACGGGATAGAT
>NW_013920474.1:0-720 GCF_000517525.1 Limulus polyphemus | reverse complement strand
TCTACTGTGTCAGTAGAGTAGAATGTAACTTTATCTACTGTGTCAGTAGAGTAGAATGTAACTTTATCTACTGTGTCAGTAGAGTAAAATGTAACTTTATCTACTGTGTCAGTAGAGTAGAATGTAACTTTATCTACTGTGTCAGTAGAGTAGAATGTAACTTTATCTACTGTGTCAGTAGAGTAGAATGTAACTTTACCCACTGTGTCAGTAGATTAGAATGTAACTTTATCTACTGTGTCAGTTACATTCTACTCTACTTTACTACTGTGTCAGTAGAGTAGAATGTAACTTTATCTACTGTGTCAGTAGAGTAGAATGACACAGTAGATAAAGTTACATTCTACTCTACTGACACAGTAGATAAAGTTACTAAAGTTACATTCTACTCTACTGACACAGTAGATAAAGTTACATTATACTCTAGTGACACAGTAGATAACGTTACATTCTACTCTACTGACATAGTGGGTAAAGTTACATTCTACTCTACTGACATAGTAGATAAAGTTACATTCTACTCTAGTGACACAATGGGTAAAGTTACATTCTACTCTAGTCCCACTGTGTCACTAGAGTAGAATGTTACTTTACCTACTGTGTCAGTAGAGTAGAATGTAACTTTACCCACTGTGTCACTAGAGTAGAATGTTACTTTATCTACTGTGTCAGTAGAGTAGAATGTAACTTTATCTACTGTGTCACTAGAGTAGAATGTTA
>NW_013920473.1:0-214 GCF_000517525.1 Limulus polyphemus | reverse complement strand
TAATCATCCTCACATGATAACCCTTCTATCCCAGGCACCATTCTAGTAAACCTCCTCTGAACAGTTTCCAACAATTCAATGTCCTTCCTAAGGTAAGGAGCCCAAGACTGATCACAATACT
Source organism: Limulus polyphemus (assembly GCF_000517525.1). Classification (NCBI taxonomy): domain Eukaryota; kingdom Metazoa; phylum Arthropoda; class Merostomata; order Xiphosura; family Limulidae; genus Limulus; species Limulus polyphemus. The sequence continues at coordinate 93 of NW_013920473.1, read as the reverse complement.
CCAAATAAGGCCTAATCAGGGACCTATACAATGAAATTATAACCTCTTTAGACTTGTATTCAATATTTCCATAAATACAACCTATTTGATATC
>NW_013920472.1:0-215 GCF_000517525.1 Limulus polyphemus | reverse complement strand
ACCATATTCTGTACGTATATATATATATATATACAGATAACATCCTTATGACAGTACCTTTTGCAATATGTGACGAATTTATTATTATACATTTATTTTAATATCGATGTTTGTTTAAATTAAATTCATATTTAGAAATATACATAATGTATACTGCTAAATATGTATTGCGAAACTCCCGCCTATTCTCTGAAGTTGTAGAAGATTCTAGAGTG
>NW_013920471.1:0-495 GCF_000517525.1 Limulus polyphemus | reverse complement strand
TTTTCGATACATATCTCTCATTTCATTTACTTTTCTATCTTTTGAGATACAGTTTAACGGTAGTGATTCGGAACAAAAAGTAAAAGATCAAAAAAACGTTAAACTGTATCTCAAAAGATAGAAAAGTAAATGGATTAGATGAATTTAATAATTGTGTAAACACCATCACAAATGATGTTGTTGCAAATAGATCTAGTGTTAAAAATGTAATAATGCTATACTTTGTGTTTTAATAAATGTCCTCCCATACAGCATTATTACATTTTTAACACTAGATCTACATCGTAATTTAGATATTTCATGACTTATAAGATATAGAATATATTAGAAATATGAGCCTTCTTCTATATTGTTCTTCTTAGCAAACTCTAGTTTTGAATGTTTTCTCTAACTTTTGGCGTATTCTTTGTTCTTAACACTTATGATGTTTTTTTACACATTTACGTGTCATTTCGTTTAATTTCGGTATGTCTTGCAAGTTTTCTATATAGAATT
>NW_013920470.1:0-565 GCF_000517525.1 Limulus polyphemus | reverse complement strand
AGCGACCTGGAGAGCTGCACAAATCTGCTGAAAGTACTTTTTAGCTCCAAACCTGAGTTTTTAAACAATTCTTCAAGAATATCCCGTTATGAAATCAGCCAGAGCAGGTACTGACCTGCCACTCATAAAACTACTCAATGGACTATTTATATTCTACCCACGACGGGTATCGAAACAGGAATTTTATTGTCGTAAGCCATTAACTACAACCAAACAAACAGTTATATGGGTAGTAAATGTTTCTCGTGATGCTGCAACTCGCATCTGCTTTGACACATTAATGGATAAACATATACATATTGTTCATACGAATATGTTCTAAGTAGATATATACAGAATACTAATCACACGAATATATCAATTTCTTTACAATTCAACCAAATTGCTTTAAATGTGAAGTACTTGTGCTTACAGTGTCGCTCTACGCTATGTTGTTATAACGAGTTGACTTTTAAAGTTGATGAACCTGTACCAAGAAACACAGACGTCTGGTTGTATGTACTGACAATTCTATGGTTTCTTCAACTCTTACGTTGGTAGATAAAGCTTCACCGTCAAAAGTTAC
>NW_013920469.1:0-215 GCF_000517525.1 Limulus polyphemus | reverse complement strand
GATTTACTGTCGTACTCGCTTGTTTGGCAGATGGAACTAAATTACCACCAATGGTAATTTTTAAACGGAAAACCATTCCGAAGAAAGAAGTCTTCCCTAAAGGTGTCATCGTGCATACGCAGGAAAAAGGATGGATGGATGATACCGGCTGCATTAAGTGGATTAATGATGTTTGGGCCCGTCGACCAGGAGGATTAAGGAAACAACGATCACTC
>NW_013920468.1:0-215 GCF_000517525.1 Limulus polyphemus | reverse complement strand
CACTGATTCCAGGATATAGATTTATTCCACAAAGTATTCCTTTAAAACATATAAGGCCTCTCAGATTAACAAACCTGTTAAAAATAATAGTGATCTCATAAACGAACAGATAACAATGAACACTCCCCACATATTTCTAACATTATTAATCTCTCAGACATAACTTTATCAGAAGCAGAACTCAGTGTTCTTTTTAAAGGTCTCGACTTCTGCCC
>NW_013920467.1:0-215 GCF_000517525.1 Limulus polyphemus | reverse complement strand
CCATGGGATTTTCCTTCTCTATATTCAATATTATAATTATACTGGTCTATTTTTCCGATCCAACATGCTAGTTGTCCCTCTGGGTTCTTTAATGATCTTAACCAGTGTAACGCAGCATGGTCTGTCCTGATGGTAAACCTTGCACCATAGAGGTAAAGATGGAAATATGTCAGACTCTTTACTATAGCAAGGAGTTCCCTCCGTGTTACACAGTA
>NW_013920466.1:0-472 GCF_000517525.1 Limulus polyphemus | reverse complement strand
ATCACATTCATGGACCATAAATTCATGTTTCTATGGACCTTCCACTTTCCATCATTTAGTAATGGCGTTTTTTTCATATTATTATTTGGTGTTTTATAACTACCACAACAATATCTTAACGAGTGAGGTTTCACTGTTGAATTAAACTATAGCAACTGACTTTTTATTGTTCTACCAATAGTCGGAAATCTATGATAGAACGAGTTTCAGGAAGTGTGACGAAGTCTAGAAGCCAATAATACTAAAAATTATGATAAATATTACGTATTGTTGTTTGATAATATTTGAGCTAGCGAATACATATTATTATCAAAGTGAAAATATTTAAAATACTTTGTTAGCGTACAAAGAAACATAAAAATTACTTCCCAAATTTTGATTTATTTATTCAAGATGATCTTTCAGACAACAGTTTTTCTGGCATGAACAGTTTAAGAGTCACATTTAAAATACATTATTTGATTTTAGTGTT
>NW_013920465.1:0-215 GCF_000517525.1 Limulus polyphemus | reverse complement strand
CGGTTCGTCCGGCAGTCCGTCCGGCAGCTCCTCCAGAGTTCTTCTCCAGAGTTCAGCCAAGAGTTCAGTAACCAGTATGCAGTCCAACAACTTCAACTTTGTTAGGAAAGTTCCAACTCTCCAGTAAGTATCTCTCTCTCTAAATCAGTTTTGTATAGTAGATATTGTACTGAGAAGTATGGTCAATGTTAATATTCGAAGTATTGTACTGAGAA
>NW_013920464.1:0-216 GCF_000517525.1 Limulus polyphemus | reverse complement strand
TTACTTACAATACTAACAATTACTAAGTTATGTAAATATAATACTTACTTACAATACTAACAATTAATACATTATGTAAATATAATACTTACTTACAATACTTACAATTAATACATTATGTAAATATAATACTTACAATACTTACAATTAATAAATTATGTAAATATAATACTTACTTACAATACTTACAATTAATAAATTATGTAAATATAATAC
>NW_013920463.1:0-216 GCF_000517525.1 Limulus polyphemus | reverse complement strand
CTGCTGGTCAAGAAGGTTCAATACTACTCATTAATAGTCCTTAACAAACTAAAGGACCTTGTTTAAATTGGCTTATGATAAAATTCCAATAATTTAAATATTACCTTTCTGCTGGTCATGAAGGTTCAATACTACTCACTAATAGTCCTTAACAAACTAAAGGACCTTGTTTAAATTGGCTTATGATAAAATTCCAATAATGTAAATATTACCTTT
>NW_013920462.1:0-217 GCF_000517525.1 Limulus polyphemus | reverse complement strand
TGATGGACTCTGTGTTATGTGGTGTTGTGATGGACTGTGTTATGTGGTGTTGTGATGGACTCTGTGTTATGTGGTGTTGTGATGGACTATGTTAGGTGGTGTTATGATGGACTATGTGTTATGTGGTGTTATGATGGACATACCAAATATCTATGTTGTTTTTATTTTCAGTAGCCACATTATAGTGTTGTGATAGACTCTGTGTTATGTGGTGTTG
>NW_013920461.1:0-216 GCF_000517525.1 Limulus polyphemus | reverse complement strand
TGTTATAGGTTACATCACATTGTATCACGTTATAGGTTACATCACATTGTATCACGTTATAGGTTACATCATATTGTATCACGTTATAGGTTACATCACATTGTATCACGTTATAGGTTACATCATATTGTATCACGTTATAGGTTACATCATATTGTATCACGTTATAGGTTACATCATATTGTATCACGTTATAGGTTACATCATATTGTATCA
>NW_013920460.1:0-215 GCF_000517525.1 Limulus polyphemus | reverse complement strand
GATGACTGCATCTCACTATGGAAGATAGACTGTCATTATAGAAGATGACTGCATCTCACTGTAGAAGGTTCACTGTCATGATAGAGGATGACTTCATCTCACTATGAAAGGTAGACTGTCATGATAGAAGATGACTGCATCTCGCTATGGAAGGTAGACTGTCATGATAGAAGATGACTGCATCTCGCTATGGAAGGTAGACTGTCATGATAGAA
>NW_013920459.1:0-216 GCF_000517525.1 Limulus polyphemus | reverse complement strand
TGAGAAAAGGTAGCAGTAACAGTGACAACAAAGTGATAAAAGACCAAAATAGTGTTGTAAGAACATTGTTACAGTGGTATCCAAGTGCGTGGTAGAACACCCAAATAATGAGAAAAGGTAGCAGTAACAGTGACAATCAGGTGATAAAAGACCAAAATAGTGTTGTAAGAACATTGTTACAGTGGTATCCAAGTGCGTGGTAGAACGCCCAAATAA
>NW_013920458.1:0-215 GCF_000517525.1 Limulus polyphemus | reverse complement strand
GGTTGGTGTCAAGGCTTGCTGTAAACATAGTAAACCCTAAGACGGTTGATGTCAAGGCTTGCTGTAAACATAGTAAACCCTAAGACGGTTGATGTCAAGGCTTACTGTAAACATAGTAAACCCTAAGACGGTTGATGTCAAGGCTTACTGTAAACATAGTAAACCCTAAGACGGTTGATGTCAAGGCTTACTGTAAACATAGTAAACCCTAAGAC
>NW_013920457.1:0-216 GCF_000517525.1 Limulus polyphemus | reverse complement strand
GAGAACTTTCCAACCCAACTTCATAAGATGGTAATCTGATGGTGCCATATCTGGAGAATATTATGGGTGGGAGAGAACTTTCCAACCCAACTTCATAAGATGGTAATCTGATGGTGCCATATCTGGAGAATATTATGGGTGGGAGAGAACTTTCCAACCCAACTTCATAAGATGGTAATCTGATGGTGCCATACCTGGAGAATATGGTGAGTGGGA
>NW_013920456.1:0-216 GCF_000517525.1 Limulus polyphemus | reverse complement strand
TTGAAGACTTTAATATCAGAGTTAAACAGGCACTACTCTATACTACAGAACCTGTTGAAGACTTTGATATCAGAGTTAAACAACCACTGCTCTATACTAAATAATCTGTTGAAGACTTTGATATCAGAGTTAAACAGCCACTACTCTATACTAAATAAGCTGTTGAAGACTTTGATATCAGAGTTAAACAACCACTGCTCTATACTAAATAAGCTG
>NW_013920455.1:0-216 GCF_000517525.1 Limulus polyphemus | reverse complement strand
AATAATATAACAAGTCTTTAAAAAAGTTCATATTCTTATGGTTTATAAGTATGTAATAATATAAGAAGTCTTTAAGGAAGTTCATATTATCGGGGTTTGTAATAAGGTAATAATATAACAAGTATGTAAACAAGTTCATATTCTTAGGGTTTGTAATAAGGTAATAATATAGCAAGTCTTTAAACAAGTTCATATTCATGCGGTTTATAATAAGGT
>NW_013920454.1:0-216 GCF_000517525.1 Limulus polyphemus | reverse complement strand
GGAATGCACAAGTGTATGCGGAAGAGAAAGTCACAGTACCACCATGTATACAAGTGGTGTTGCATGGGAGGGTTATCCAATGGTATCCAGACCAGGTTCAAGAACAGTGGAATGCACGAGCGTATTCGGAAGAGAAAGTCACAGTACCACCATGTATACAAGTGGTGTTGCATGGGAGGGTTATCCAATGGTAGCCAGACTAGGTTCAAGAACAGT
>NW_013920453.1:0-215 GCF_000517525.1 Limulus polyphemus | reverse complement strand
GTCATGGTTCAGTCTTAGGACCTTTGCTCTTTTTGATTTACACCAATGACATAGATGAAGGAATAGTCAATAAATTACCATAATTTGCTGATAATATTAATGTTACGACACTTATGATATACAACATTGTTTATTGCCAAACTTCGTTTTCCTTCGAACACATCGATTGCTAATATTAATGTCTGTAGAGTTGATGGCTGCAAGGAGGATGCTGC
>NW_013920452.1:0-216 GCF_000517525.1 Limulus polyphemus | reverse complement strand
GTGGTGTCAGAATAGGACCTCTGGCAGAACGACGACAACTCAGGTTACGACTATTCAATCGACGCCGAACTGTATCATTACTAATCGGTTTCTGGTTAATGCTAATTGTCTGACGAGCAGTGTGAGTTGCACAAAGAAACCGGTTCTGCAGATGCTGTCGTAAGATGTAACGATCCTGACGTCGCGTTGTCACTCTGGGGCGACCAGTGCGTTGAC
>NW_013920451.1:0-898 GCF_000517525.1 Limulus polyphemus | reverse complement strand
GATTTAACGATACTGTGTACTGTCAATAAGAAGACACAATATTCAACGATATTGTGTACTGTCAGTAAGGAAACACAAGATTTAACAATAATGTGTCCAGTCAATAAGAAGACACAAGATTTAACAATACTGTGTACCCTCAAAACACAAGATTTAACAATACTGTGTACCCTCAATAAGAAGACACATGATTTAGCAATACTGTGTACTATCTATAATACACAAGATTTAACGATACTGTGTACTGTCAATAAGAAGACACAAGATTTAACGATACTGTGTACTGTCAATAAGAAGACACAAGATTTAACGATACCGTGTACTGTCAATAAGAAGATACAAGATTTAACGATACATTGACAGTACACAGTATCGTTTAATCTTGTGTCTTCTTATTGATAGTACAGAGTATCGTTAAATCTTGTGTCTTCTTATTGACAGTACACAGTATCGTTAAATCTTATGTCTACTTATTGACAGTGTACTTTCAATAAGAAGACACAAGATTTAACGATATTCTGTACTTTCAATAAGAAGACACAAGATATAACAATACTGTGTGCTGTCAATAAGAAGTCACAAAATTTAACGATACTGTGTACTGTCAATAAGAAGACACAAGATTTAACGATACTATGTACTGTCAATAAGAAGACACAAGATTTAACGATACTGTGTACTGTCAATAAGAAGACAAATCTTGTGTCTTTTGACAGTACACAGTATCGTTAAAAGAAGACACTAGATTTAACGATACTGTGTACTGTCAATAAGAAGACACTAGATTTAACGATACTGTGTACTGTCAATAAGAAGACACAATATTCAACGATAATGTGTACTGTCAGTAAGAAAACACAAGATTTAACAATAATGTGTCCTGTCAATAAGAAGACAC
>NW_013920450.1:0-216 GCF_000517525.1 Limulus polyphemus | reverse complement strand
GTGGTATCATACTGATATGAACCTGGCTCTCCAGCTTCATTATTTTGTGGTATTATACTGATTTGAACCTGGCTCTCCAGCTCCATTATTTTGTGGTATTATACTGATATGAACCTGGCTCTCCAGCTCCATTATTTTGTGGTATTATACTGATATGAACCTTGCTCTCCAGCTCCATTATTTTGTGGTATTATACTGATTTGAACCTGGCTCTCT
>NW_013920449.1:0-216 GCF_000517525.1 Limulus polyphemus | reverse complement strand
ATTGTAACTCATATCCACACACTGATTGTAACTCATATCCACAAACTGATTGTAACTCATATCCACACACTGATTGTAACTCATATCCACAAACTGATTGTAACTCATATCCACAAACTGATTGTTATTCATATCCACACATTGATTGTTATTCATATCCACACATTGATTGTTATTCATATCCACACACTGATTGTAACTCATATCCACACACTG
>NW_013920448.1:0-217 GCF_000517525.1 Limulus polyphemus | reverse complement strand
GTGTACTGTCATAAGAAGACACAAGATTTAACGATACTGTGTACTGTCAATAAGAAGACACAAGATTTAACGATACTGTGTACTGTCAATAAAAGACGCAAGATTTAACGATACTGTGTACTGTCAATAAGAAGACACTAGATTTTAACGATACTGTGTACTGTCAATAAGAAGACACAAGATTTAACGATACTGTGTTTTGTCAATAAGAAGACAC
>NW_013920447.1:0-216 GCF_000517525.1 Limulus polyphemus | reverse complement strand
TTAGGTACTAAGACAAAACTCTATCAAACAGATTAGGTACTAAGGTAAAACTCTATCAAAGAGATTAGGTACTAAAGTAAAACTCAATCAAACAGATTAGGTACTAAAGCAAAACTCTATCAAACACATTAGGTTCTAAGGTAAACTATCAAACAGATTAGGTACTAAAGCAAAACTCTATCAAACATATTAGGTTCTAAGGTAAACTATCAAACA
>NW_013920446.1:0-216 GCF_000517525.1 Limulus polyphemus | reverse complement strand
TAATAGGTATCCACACTGACAACTTTACATTAAACGTAAAGTGGTGTATGTTCCGTCTAACAAGTATCCATACTGACAACTTGACATTAAATGTAAAGTGATGTATGTTCTGTCTAACAAGTATCCATACTGACAACTTGACATTAAATGTAAAGTGATGTATGTTCCGTCTAACAAGTATCCACACTGACAACTTGACATTAAATGTAAAGTGGT
>NW_013920445.1:0-664 GCF_000517525.1 Limulus polyphemus | reverse complement strand
CTAAATCTTGTGTCTTTTACTGATAGGACGATTTAGCAAGACTGTGTAAGACACAAGATTTAACAATACTGTGTACTATCAATAAACGACACTACTGTGTACTATCAATAAGAAGGCACAAGATTTAACGATACTGTGTACTGTCAATAAGAAGACACAAGATTTAACGATATTCTTTACTGTCAATAAGAAGACACAATATTTAACGATATTGTGTACTGTCAATAAGAAACCGATACTGTGTACTGTCAATAAGAAGACACAAGATTTAACAAACACAAGATTTCTGTCAATAAGAAGAAGATTTAACGATACTGTGTACTTCAATAAGAAGACACAAGATTTAACGATACTGTGTACTGTCAATAAGAAGACACAAGATTTAACGATACTGTGTACTGTCAATAAGAAGACACAAAATTTAACGATACTGTGTACTGCCAATAAGAAGACACACGATTTAACGATACTGTGTACTTTCAATAAGAAGACACAAGATTTAACAATACTGTGTATTGTCTTCTTATTGACAGTACACAGTATTGTTAAATCTTGTGTCTTCTTATTGACAGGGCATATTATTGTTAAATCTTGTGTTTTCTTACTGACAGTACACATTATCGTTAAATCTTGTGTCTTCTTATTGACAGTACACAGTATCGTT
>NW_013920444.1:0-355 GCF_000517525.1 Limulus polyphemus | reverse complement strand
AGGTATTTCCCGTGTTGAAGTGGCCAGCGTTGCATTACTATTGACAAATCAAATCTTGACTTTTTGTCTTCATTCATCGGGATCTATTGAAATAACCCTAAGTCACCGATTTCCGGAATGCCCCCCCCCCCCAGGGCTGGCTCGTGTGGCAGATGTTAAACAAACAGTTCAGTTTCCTGAACTGCATTGCTAGTTTGTCCTTCTTAATTTTCGATGTTAAGTAATGATTTGAAAGTTGACAAATCTCGTCTTGTATCAAAGTTAAGAAAGGCAAACTAGGCATTTCCCGTGTTGAAATGGCCAGCGTTGCATTACTAGATACAAGACTAGATTTGTCAAGATTCAAGGCACTGTT
>NW_013920443.1:0-216 GCF_000517525.1 Limulus polyphemus | reverse complement strand
GGACGTAATCCTCTACCAGCCGGCAAGTCCCCCTGGATCAGAATGAAATAATGCTTATATTGTTGATACTTCATTGGTGGCAGTGTGCAGGGTCACTGATGAGGAGTGGAATTCTCCGAAACTAGACTGGCTCATAGAAACACACCCCAATGAAAGAATAGACCATTCCAAGCTTTAACTTGTTGTTAAACAAATGTTTAAACAACTCTATGTATT
>NW_013920442.1:0-215 GCF_000517525.1 Limulus polyphemus | reverse complement strand
TATATAGAAATTTATGATCACTCCAAAGATATATATAGAAATTTATGATCACTCCAAACGATATATATAGAATTTATTATCACTCCAAGGATATATATATATATATAGGAATTTATGATCACTCCAAGGATATATATATATATATAGGAATTTATGATCACTCCAAGGATATATATAGAAATTTACGATCACTCTAAAGATATATATAGAAATTT
>NW_013920441.1:0-216 GCF_000517525.1 Limulus polyphemus | reverse complement strand
GACACAAGATTTAACGATACTGTGTACTGTCAATAAGAAGACACAGGATTTAACGATACTGTGTACTTTCAATAAGAAGACACAAGATTTAACAAAACTGTGTACTGTCAATAAGAAGACAGAAGATTTAACAATAGTGTGTACTGTCAATAAGAAGACACAAGATTTAACAAAACTGTGTACTGTCAATAAGAAGACACACGAATTTAGTAATAC
>NW_013920440.1:0-216 GCF_000517525.1 Limulus polyphemus | reverse complement strand
AACACACAAGATTTAACAATACTGTGTACTGTCACTAAGAAAACACAAGATTTAACGATACTGTGTACTATCAATAACAAGCCATAAGATTTAACGATACTGTGTACCATAAATAACAAGCCTCAAAATTTAACGAAACTGTGTACTGTCAATAAGAAAATAATATATTTAACAATAGTGTGTACTGTCAATAAGAAGACACAAGAATTAACGATA
>NW_013920439.1:0-216 GCF_000517525.1 Limulus polyphemus | reverse complement strand
TGTTATTCATAATTCCAGAAAAGATATTTGATTGTTGATCGGGAGTAAAAGTAAAAGACCATTTCATTTTTCAAAAAAGTGAATTCAGAGTTTTCAGGTATTGTGATGAATTAGTTCATTATGTTGTGGTCTTTCCTCTTAAACCTTCTACAAATAAGAAACAGTAACGCTTTATTTTTTCTTCGAATTACCTACCATAACCAAGAAACATTATTG
>NW_013920438.1:0-216 GCF_000517525.1 Limulus polyphemus | reverse complement strand
GTGTTACGACATCGAGGTCACGTGACTAGTATCACGCCATGTTATTCTCGAACTTTCACGTCTTTTCCTTAAATCTTGTGATCTTTCTAGATATAGTGTAGTCTTGTATATATAAGACCGGCCACGAACCAACGGGGAGGTAATGAGTAATTGAATGTATGCAGACATAATATTGTTGGCCATGTGAGACGTGAGTTATAGCATTGTTGTAGAACG
>NW_013920437.1:0-217 GCF_000517525.1 Limulus polyphemus | reverse complement strand
CGGGAAGAATTTTTAAGGAAAATTAACTAACGACCAGAGACGTAACTAATTTGTGTCAGAAAGTGGGACTGAAAAAAAAGGAGAAGAAAAAAAAGAAGATGGAAACGAGAAGTGGCAAATCAAACTACAACTTAGCAGATTTGATGGCAGCAATTCAAGAGCAGCAAAAGAAACAAGAAGAACAAGAAAAGAAACAAGAAGAGAGATTACAGCAGTT
>NW_013920436.1:0-303 GCF_000517525.1 Limulus polyphemus | reverse complement strand
GTTTAATCAGAAGTTTTTATTTACCATACATTTATATATAGCGATGTGAATTTTTAACAGAAGTATTTATTTACCAATATATATATCGATGTGAATGTTTAATCAGAAGTTTTGTTTACATGGTATATTATATCGTTGAGAATGTTTAATCAGAAGTTTTTATTTACCATACATATATATATACATAGCGATGTGAATTTTTAACAGAAGTTTTTATTTACCATTATATATACATAAATATATATGTCGTTGAGAGTGTTTAATCAGAAGTTTTTATTTACCATACATATATATACATAGCAA
>NW_013920435.1:0-216 GCF_000517525.1 Limulus polyphemus | reverse complement strand
GTACTGTCAGTAAGAAAACATAAGATTTAACAATACTGTGTACTGTCAATAAGTAGACATAAGATTTAACGATACTGTGTACTGTCAATAAGAAGACACAAGATTTAACGATACTGTGTACTGTCAATAAGAAGACACAAGATTTAACGATACTGTGTACTGTCAATAAGAAGACACAAGATTTAACGATACTGTGTACTGTCAGTAAGAAGACAT
>NW_013920434.1:0-213 GCF_000517525.1 Limulus polyphemus | reverse complement strand
AATGGTTCGTCAAGTATTTTTGTCCAACGGTTGAAGACTTTTGCCGAAGAAGAAATTTACATTTTAAAGCTTTGCTTATTTTAGATAATGCCCCTGGTCATCCTTTTGGTCTCGATTCAATGTACAAAAATATCCAAGTGACATTTTTGCCCGCAAACACTACCTCTTTATTGTAACCAGTGGACCAGGCCGTTATCGCGACCTTTAAAGCAT
>NW_013920433.1:0-216 GCF_000517525.1 Limulus polyphemus | reverse complement strand
TCCTTTGATTTAAATACTAACCCGTGCAATAACAACCCGACTCCACTTTCCACAGTTTACATTTACCCAAAAACTGATTGGAATACCTTAAATACTCCCGATGCCTAATTATTCAGCTCGAAACAGTGCAGAGATAGATTAGCATGCAGCAGATGTTTCAAGTGCCATACATAACCCAAGCGCTACAAAACACAGAACCCACACACAAAAAAGTAA
>NW_013920432.1:0-216 GCF_000517525.1 Limulus polyphemus | reverse complement strand
ATGGTCTAGTTCAAACATGTGCTTTACAGTTTTAGAATTACCCATAAGTAATTTATGGTTTAGTTCAAACACGTGCTTTACAGTTTTAGAATTACCCATAAGTATTTTATGGTCTAATTCAAACACGTGCTTTACAGTTTTAGAATTACCCATACGTAATTTATGGTCTACTTCAAACACCTGCTTTACAGTTTTAGAATTACCCATAAGTATTTT
>NW_013920431.1:0-216 GCF_000517525.1 Limulus polyphemus | reverse complement strand
TAAATAAGAAGACACAAGATTTAACGATACTGTGTACTGTCAATAAGAAAACACAAGATTTAACGATACTGTGTACTGTTAATAAGAAGACACAAGATTTAACGATACTGTGTACTGTCAATAAGAAGACTCAAGATTTAACGATACTGTGTACTGTCAATAAGAAGACACAATATTCAAAGATAATATGTACTGTCAGTAAGAAAACACAAGATT
>NW_013920430.1:0-216 GCF_000517525.1 Limulus polyphemus | reverse complement strand
GGAGTATTTAATTGTTCTGATCAAATATACTTGGTCGGAGTTTTTAATTGTTCTGTTTAAATATACTTGGTCGGAGTATTTAATTGTTCTGTTTAAATATACTTGGTCGGAGTATTTAATTGTTCTGTTTAAATATACTTGGTCGGAGTATTTAATTGTTCTGTTCAAACATACTTGGTCGGAGTATTTAATTGTTCTGTTTAAATATACTTGGTC
>NW_013920429.1:0-216 GCF_000517525.1 Limulus polyphemus | reverse complement strand
AACACAACTTCCCGTAACTTTCTCGGTATAACCGTTTGCCAGGTCGTCACTTTCCCATCTCCAGACAAGAATACCATCTTCAAGCTTCAACTGGTCTCATTGTGCCCAATAGTTCTTTGTCACAGGGCTTAGACTAGACACCTTCTTCCAAGCAGGGCGCAAAACACTTGCTTTTAGGAAATCAATCATTGGCTTCAAATCTTGGTCTTTCTCCTG
>NW_013920428.1:0-566 GCF_000517525.1 Limulus polyphemus | reverse complement strand
GGATAAGTAGATGGGTAGATAGAATCAACTTAAACACATTGATACGGATAAATAGATGGGTAGATAGAATCAACTTAAACACATTGCTACGAATAGAAAGATGGGTAGATAGAATCAACTTAAACACAATTCTACGAATAAATAGATGGGTAGATAGAATCAACTTAAAGACATTGCCACGAATAGATTAATGTGTTTAAGTTGATTCTATCTACCCATCTATTCTATCTACCTATTTATCTATTCGCAGCAAGTTGAAACACAATTCTAGAATAGATAGATGGGTAGATAAAATTAACTTAAATACAATTCTACGAATACATAGATGGGTAGATAGAATCAACTTAAACACATTGCTACGGATAAATAGATGGGTAGATAGAATCAACTTAAACACATTGCTACGGATAAGTAGATGGGTAGATAGAATCAACTTAAACACAATTCTACGAATAGATAGATGGGTAGATAAAATTAACTTAAACACAATTCTACGCATACATAGATGGGTAGATAGAATCAACTTAAACACATTGCTACGGATAAATAGATGGGTAGATAGAATC
>NW_013920427.1:0-215 GCF_000517525.1 Limulus polyphemus | reverse complement strand
CCTGGGCTATGGCATTTGGTTTTTGGTGAAAATATGATTTTTCTAGGAAATTGGAAAAAAGTGTTTGTTTGACGCAAAACTAATAGAAAAATATCCGATAGTGCTTATTTCGTCGGAAAACTAAAAATTTAGACATTATTGCATTGACGAAAAACGTTATGTCACTATAAATGCCAAAAGAAAATACACTTTCGCTAACTCAGAGTAAAAACTAT
>NW_013920426.1:0-216 GCF_000517525.1 Limulus polyphemus | reverse complement strand
GGGACCTATTTAATCCACTCGGACATAAAAAATCTCATGTAGATATGTTGTAAATATATGAGTTAATTAACACATTGGCTGCTGACTAAAGTCAACAGTGGGTCCTTGAAAGATACTAGTTATTGGGACCTATTTAATCCACTCGGACATAAAAAACTCAATGTAGATATGTTGTAAATATATGAGTTAATTAACACATTGGCTGCTGACTAAAGT
>NW_013920425.1:0-216 GCF_000517525.1 Limulus polyphemus | reverse complement strand
CTGTCTTCTTATTGACAGTACACAGTATTGTTAAATCTTGTGTCTTCTTATTGACAGTACATAGTATCGTTAAATCTTGTGTCTTCTTATTGACAGTACACAGTATCGTAAAATCTATTGTCTTTTTATAGAGAGTACACAGTATTGCTAAATCGTGTGTCTTCTTATTGAGAGTACACAGTATTGTTAAATCTTGTGTCTTCTTATTGACAGTAC
>NW_013920424.1:0-216 GCF_000517525.1 Limulus polyphemus | reverse complement strand
TATTTTATGTTCCTTTCTTAACACTATGTTGATATGTTAATCAAACTAAATATACTCTACCCTGATTACAATATTTTGTTTCTTTCTTTCATAACACTATGTTGATATGTTAATCAAACTAAATATACTACTTGCCTCCACACTGATTACAATATTTTATGTTCCTTTCTTAACACTATGTTGATATGTTAATCAAACTAAATATACTACTTGCCT
>NW_013920423.1:0-338 GCF_000517525.1 Limulus polyphemus | reverse complement strand
TGAAAGGACAAGATGTAAAATTAGTTATTACTTCTATTGAAGGTGAAAGGACAAGATGTAAAATTAGTTATTACTTCTATTGAGGTGAAAGGTTGAGGAGAAAGGACAAGATGTAAAATTAGTTATTACTTCTATTGAGGTGAGAGGACAAGATGTAAAATTAGTTATTACTTTTATTGAAGTGAAAGGACAAGATGTAAAATTAGTTGTTACTTCTATTGAGGTGAAAGGACAAGATGTAAAATTAGTTATTACTTCTATTGGGGTGAAAGGACAAGATGTAAAATTAGTTGTTACTTCTATTGAAGTGAAAGGACAAGATGTAAAATTAGTTATTA
>NW_013920422.1:0-215 GCF_000517525.1 Limulus polyphemus | reverse complement strand
CTCAATAGATGGAAAAAAATATGTGGAAGCTCAGTTATTTCAATATATAATGAAACAAATAATTAGGAAAAATACTTGAAAGTTTTGTTATCTCTCAATAGGTGGAGAAAAAATTAAGAGAAAAATACTTGGAAGTTCACTTATCTCTCAACAGCTGGAGAAACAAATAATAAGGAAAAAGACTTGTAAGTTCAGTTATTTCTCAATAGATGGAG
>NW_013920421.1:0-216 GCF_000517525.1 Limulus polyphemus | reverse complement strand
TGGTAATACATATAACATTAACACAGCTCACTGTCAAGTGTAATACATATAACATTAACACAGCTCACTGTCAAGTGTAATACATATAACATTAACACAGCTTATTGTCAAGTGTAATACATATAACATTAACACAGCTCACTGTCAAGTGTAATACATATAACATTAGCACAGCTCACTGTCAGGTGTAATACTATATAACATTAACACAGTCTC
>NW_013920420.1:0-233 GCF_000517525.1 Limulus polyphemus | reverse complement strand
TTACAGCAGAAGATTACTATAGCTGTCAAAATTACAGTAGAAAAGTGAATTACAGCAGAAGATTATATGTTGGATTACTATAGCTGTCAAAATTACAGTAGTAAAGTGAATTACAGCAGAAGATTATATGTTGGATTACTATAGCTGTCAAAATTACAGTAGTAAAGTTAATTACAGTAGAAGATTATATGTTGGATTACTATAGCTGTCAAAATTACAGTAGTAAAGTTAAT
>NW_013920419.1:0-216 GCF_000517525.1 Limulus polyphemus | reverse complement strand
AAAGTTAAAGTTTACGTACCTAAACTAAACTAAAAGTAAAAAAAAAAAAAACGTACACAGGATAGATTGTTAATTTATCATTTTATCGAACTTAAGTCTAACATAAGTTAAATTTTTATAAAGTACGGTCTATATACAGGTGGATTTACACATTTCGTTGTCTACGATTACAGTTCGTTTGTATTGTGCTAGAAATGTGATATCTAATAAAGTACT
>NW_013920418.1:0-215 GCF_000517525.1 Limulus polyphemus | reverse complement strand
CACTGCAGTACACATACGCTTTCAGAAAAGCCAATAAAAGAGTAACATAAAACGACCACAAAAGTCGCAAAAATTACAATAGAAGGCTAGAATTTTGCATGTAAATACGCAAGTATGCAACGAACCTTACTGAAAAAATTTCGAGAAGATCCGTCCAAATGGAACGACGTACAGGTACAAAACGCAAAACCTTCCACAACTCCTTTAAAACAAAC
>NW_013920417.1:0-215 GCF_000517525.1 Limulus polyphemus | reverse complement strand
ATCAACGATAATTATTACGACACAACTGATAATAATCCTAATCAAAGCTAATGTTGTTTTTTTATTAGTTTGAATATTGTGAACAAACTTGAATGAACTAACTTTTTTTTATTTTAAATGCTGATGATAGAATTTAAGGAAATTCTGAAATGCCTAAAATTAAAGATGTTTTTTTTTTTTTGGATTACTGTGTTTTTGATATTATTGAAAAATGA
>NW_013920416.1:0-241 GCF_000517525.1 Limulus polyphemus | reverse complement strand
TTGGTTTATATCGGAGTGGACATTCAGTATCATGCTGTTTTCCTAGGAAATATCTACTGACCGTTGGTTTATATCGGAGTGGACATTCAGAATCATGCTGTTTTCTTAAGAAAGATCTACTGACCGTTGGTTTATATCGGAGTGAACATTCAGTATCATGCTGTTTACTTAAGAAAGATCTACTGACCGTTGGTTTATATCAGAGTGAACATTCAGTATCATGCTGTTTTCCTAGGAAATA
>NW_013920415.1:0-236 GCF_000517525.1 Limulus polyphemus | reverse complement strand
TAGAGGTAAGAAGGTACAATTCAGGTTTACCATGTTTGTTCCGGTATTAATAATCAGTAGAAAGACAACTAATAGAGGTAAGAATTTACATTTACGTTTACCATGTTTGTTCCGGTATTATTAATCTGTAGAAAGACAATTAATAGAGGTAAGAAGTTACATTCAGGTTTACCATGTTTGTTCCGGTATTAGTAATCTGTAGAAAGACAACTAATAGAGGTAAGAAGTTACATTCA
>NW_013920414.1:0-216 GCF_000517525.1 Limulus polyphemus | reverse complement strand
CGCTCGGTTGAACGAGAGTGACCACCAAAAAGGGTGAGATAGTTTACGGACAACGTACAAAGTTCATGCTGCTAACCCCACGGTTTATTCGGCACAACAAACACAAAAGTACGACTGCAATGAAACATAAACATAAATTTGAAATAAAAATATATTTACGAAACAAAATTAAAATGTTTTTATGTACATATATATATATATATATAAACATGAAAT
>NW_013920413.1:0-216 GCF_000517525.1 Limulus polyphemus | reverse complement strand
ACGCAACGTTTCTCGAACTATCATGTACTTTGGCGAATGTTCTAGTTCTTACTAGATATAGGGTAGGCTGGTATATAAAAGAGGGGAATGAAATATGTGTGTAGTCAGTGAGTAATTGAACTGCAGTTAGAGAGAGACGTATTGTTGTAGTTAACGTTCGTTCGTTATTATAGTTTGTTATAACGCGATTGTTGAAGTTGAGTGTATCGTAGAGTT
>NW_013920412.1:0-230 GCF_000517525.1 Limulus polyphemus | reverse complement strand
ATTCACCAAACTTCAAATGTTAGAGTTCAACTTTATAGCTAATCATTCATTGCAAACTCTCTAAATAAGATTGTTATCACACATACTGAAAGATATATTCACCACACTTCAAGTGTTAGAGTTCAACTTTATAGCTAATCATTCATTGCAAACTCTCTAAATAAGACTGTTGTCACACATACTGAAACATATATTCACCAAACTTCAAGTGTTAGAGTTCAACTTTATAG
>NW_013920411.1:0-216 GCF_000517525.1 Limulus polyphemus | reverse complement strand
CTTACAGTAACAGTTCATTTTATCACAGCTTAAGAGTAACAGATTGTATATTCACACTTACAGTAACAGTTCATTTTATCACAGCTTAAGAGTAACAGATTGTATTTTCACACTTACAGTAACAGTTCATTTTATCACAGTTTAAAAGTAACAGATTGTATTTTCACACTTACAGTAACAGTTCATTTTATCACAGCTTAAGAGTAACAGATTGTA
>NW_013920410.1:0-300 GCF_000517525.1 Limulus polyphemus | reverse complement strand
ACACTGTTAACCAATCTGTACTATGGATATTAAACTGTTACCTTGTTAACCAATCTGTACTGTAACTATTAAACTGACACTGTTAACTCATCTGTACAGTAGCTTTAAACTGATACACTGTTAACCAATCTGTACTATGGATATTAAACTGTTACCTTGTTAACAAATCTGTACTGTAACTATTGAACTGACACTGTTAACCCACTTGTACTATAGATATTAAACTGTTACCTTGTTAACCAATCTGTACTGTAACTATTAAACTGATAATGTTAACCCACCTGTACTATAGATATTAAA
>NW_013920409.1:0-216 GCF_000517525.1 Limulus polyphemus | reverse complement strand
GCAATGGTCAGACCTCTCGAATTTGAATCCTATGTTAAGTCCAGCACAAAGGTAACGAGGTTGGTATAGTCATCTGCATTCAAGGCCAGAAAAGGTCAGCTTTCAGAGAAGTTTAAGGGACTTTGCTGGCACTGTAACAAACCTGGGCACAAGAGAGCTCAATGCTGGCAACTTCAATACAGGGGAGACAATACAGCAGTAAAGGCTGCTACCAAG
>NW_013920408.1:0-214 GCF_000517525.1 Limulus polyphemus | reverse complement strand
CATAATCTCTTATCAAAATTTCGGATAGTGTCGATTTCAATGTTGTTGTTTTTTTGTCTTCAATTATATTATAAACAAAGAAGAGCTTTAAGAATATTATCATTCAAACAAAACTCCAACATATAAAAGGCCATGACGTTTTCTTATCAAATAAACTCCACGTTTTGGATTGTTTTTACTCTGGGTTACAATAAGAAGACACAAGATTTAACGA
>NW_013920407.1:0-216 GCF_000517525.1 Limulus polyphemus | reverse complement strand
TGTAGGTACACTTTAACGTTGCGTAGTAATATGCAGAGTTTTACCTTCCTACTGTTTGTATTAAAGGAGTTATGGAACGTTTTGCGTTTAGTACCAGTACTTCGTTCCATTTGGACGGATCTTCTCGAAATTTTTTCTAGAACGTTCGTTAAATACTTGCGTATTTACATGCAAAATTCTAGCCTTCTATTATCATTTTTGCGACTTTTGTAGTCG
>NW_013920406.1:0-214 GCF_000517525.1 Limulus polyphemus | reverse complement strand
CTACCGAATTTATAACCACCATATTCATCTTTATCCTTACTTGGTACAACTACTCCACGAATACCTAGATGTAACTCTAATTACCGAATTTATAACCACCATACTCATCTTTAGCGTTATTTGGTACAGCCACTCCACGAACACCTAGGTGTATCTCTAGTTACCGAATTTATAACCACCATACTCATCGTTAGCGTTATTTGGTACAACAACT
>NW_013920405.1:0-213 GCF_000517525.1 Limulus polyphemus | reverse complement strand
TCGTTAGAATATTGTGTCTTCTTATTGACAGTACAGAGTATAGTTCAATCTTGTGTCTTCTTATTGACATTACACAGTATCGTTAAATCTTGTGTCTTTTTATGGACAGTACACAGTATTGTTAAATCTTGTGTATTCTTATTGGACAGTACACAGTATCGTTAAATCGTTGTGTCTTTTTTGACTAGTATACAGTATCGTTAAATCGTTAGT
>NW_013920404.1:0-215 GCF_000517525.1 Limulus polyphemus | reverse complement strand
GTTAAATATTGTGTCTTCTTATTGAGAGTACACAGTATTGTTAAATCTTGTGTCTTCTTATTGACAGTACACAGTATAGTTAAATCATGTGTTTTCTTACTGAGAGTACACATTATTGTTAAATCTTGTGTTTTCTTACTGAGAGTACACATTATCGTTAAATCTTGTGTCTTCTCATTGACAGTACACAGTATTTATAAATCTTGTGTCTTCTC
>NW_013920403.1:0-215 GCF_000517525.1 Limulus polyphemus | reverse complement strand
AAGAAGACACAAGATTTAACGATATTGTGTACTGTCAAAAAGAAGACACAAGATTTAACGATACTGTGTACTGTTAATAAGAAGACACAAGAGTTAACGATACTGTGTACTATCAATAATTAGACACAAGATTTAACGATACTATGTACTGTCAATAAGAAGACACAAGATTTAACGATACTGTGTACTGTCAATAAGAAGACAAAAGATTTAAC
>NW_013920402.1:0-279 GCF_000517525.1 Limulus polyphemus | reverse complement strand
TAAAACATCTGACAAAAGTTAAACGCTTATTTCATAGATATGTATGTACTTGTTAAAATACCTGACGAGAGTTAAATGCTGATTTCACAGTTTAACATCAGATATGTATGTACTTGTTAAAACATCTGACAAAAGTTAAACGCTTATTTCACAGATATGTGTGTACTTGTTAAAATACCTGACGAGAGTTAAACGCTGATTTCACAGTTTAACACCTGATATGTATGTACTTGTTAAAATACCTGACGAGAGTTAAACGCTGATTTCACAGTTTAACAA
>NW_013920401.1:0-216 GCF_000517525.1 Limulus polyphemus | reverse complement strand
TTTAGAGTTATTTGGTACAACAAATCAACGAACACCTAGGTGTAACTCTTATTACACAACTTATAACCACCATACTCATCCTTAGCCTTGCTTGGCACAACTACTCCATGAACACCTAGATGTAACTATAGTTACAGAATTTTTAACCACCATACTCATCCTTAGCCTTACTTGGTACAACTACTCCATAAACTCCTAAGTGTAACTATAGTTAAC
>NW_013920400.1:0-216 GCF_000517525.1 Limulus polyphemus | reverse complement strand
TTTACTAATCCCTCTACAGCCTCAGTGATTGTTGAGTGCTTCTTGATGGACCACATTAGATACTTTATCTACACTTACAGAAACAATGTTACAATTACTTTACTAATCCCTCTCTACAGCCTCAGTGTTTGTTGAGTGCTTCTTGATAGACCACATTAGATACTTTATCTACACTTACAGAAACAATGTTACTTTACTTTCCTTTACTAATCCCTC
>NW_013920399.1:0-216 GCF_000517525.1 Limulus polyphemus | reverse complement strand
TTATATATATATATATACTGGTCAGTTAGATCTAAAGTAAGTTACATATACTGGTCACTTGGCTTTGAAGTAGCTTTGATGTATACACTCATCAGAAGGCTTTCAAGTAGTTTGGATGTATACACTGGTCAGTTAGATTTAAAGTAAATTATATACAATGGTCAGTTAGATTTAAAGTAAGTTATATGCACTGGTCAGTTATATTTAAAGTAAGAT
>NW_013920398.1:0-216 GCF_000517525.1 Limulus polyphemus | reverse complement strand
CGTGACACTAGTCACGTGACATCGCTGACGCATCACTGCCCCCTCCTTAGTATTGTTCGTCCCGAACAATAACCACATTCAACAAACCAATAACAATAACTTAGTTAAAATGTACAGAATTACAAACACAAAATTACAATTCAACAAAGTCTCTTGATTTTATAGGACGTATCTTCTCCCGTACTGATCTCCGTCTCGTTGGCTTCTGCTTCATAT
>NW_013920397.1:0-216 GCF_000517525.1 Limulus polyphemus | reverse complement strand
AAATCCTGTATCTTCTTATTGACAGGAAACAGGATTGT
This sequence comes from Limulus polyphemus, assembly GCF_000517525.1. Taxonomy (NCBI): domain Eukaryota; kingdom Metazoa; phylum Arthropoda; class Merostomata; order Xiphosura; family Limulidae; genus Limulus; species Limulus polyphemus. Next base: position 178 of record NW_013920397.1, on the reverse strand, counting down.
TAAATCTTGTGTCATCTTTTTGACAGTACACAGTATTGATAAATCCTGTATCTTCTTATTGACAGGACACAGTATTGATAAATCCTGTATCTTCTTATTGACAGGACACAGTATTGATAAGTCCTGTATCTTCTTATTGACAGGACACAGTATTGTTAAATCTTGTGTCTTCTAATTG
>NW_013920396.1:0-216 GCF_000517525.1 Limulus polyphemus | reverse complement strand
AAAAGCTGATATATCAAAGTTACCGTCTGTTATTTTACTTTTGACTTTACCAGTTGGTTAAACCAACAAACGCTGATATATCAAAGTTACTGTCTGTTATTTTACTTTTGACTTTACCAGTTGGTTAAACCAACAAACGCTGATATATCAAAGTTACCGTCTGTTATTTTACTTTTGACTTTACCAGTTGGTTAAACCAACAAACGCTGATATATC
>NW_013920395.1:0-216 GCF_000517525.1 Limulus polyphemus | reverse complement strand
AGTAGATAGGTAAACAACAACTAAGTACCATGAAGATTAGATAGTTAAACAACAACTAAGTACCATGAAGAGTAAATAGTTAAACAACAACTAAGTACCATGAAGAGTAAATAGTTGAACAACAACTAAGTACGATGAAGAGTAGATAGTTAAACAACAACTAAGTACCATGAAGACCAGATAGTTAAACAACAACTATGTACCATGAAGACTAGA
>NW_013920394.1:0-229 GCF_000517525.1 Limulus polyphemus | reverse complement strand
ACCACAACACATATAACATACAAAACATCCACTATATTCCACTACTACTATAGTAGACTGTCTGTAGACCACAACACATATTACATACAAAACATCCACTATATTCCACTACTACTATAGTAAACTGTCTGTAGACCACAACACATATAACATACAAACATCCACTATATTCCACTACTACTATAGTAGACTGTCTGTAAACCACAACACATATTACATACAAACATCC
>NW_013920393.1:0-216 GCF_000517525.1 Limulus polyphemus | reverse complement strand
AAACACTCATCATTGTACACTTTATATTAGAACACTCATCAGTGTACACTTTATATTAGAACACTCATCATTGTACACTTTATATTAGAACACTCATCATTGTACACTTTATATTAGAACACTCATCATTGTACACTTTATATTAGAACACTCATCTATGTACACTTTATATTAGAACACTTATCATTGTACACTTCATAGTAGAACACTCATCTG
>NW_013920392.1:0-217 GCF_000517525.1 Limulus polyphemus | reverse complement strand
ATATAGTTTCTAAACTCCAAGGATAGTGTTCATAAAAAAGAAAAAAATATAAGAAAGTTCGCGAGTCAAGCGCAAAAGAGCAATGCCGAGTGAACGGGCGAGCGACCCTTAGCAAAGAAATACTTCTTTTAAAGAAATATAACCTTAAAAGCAATAAATAATGCCAAAACATAAACAAAATAAAGCACAGACAGCTGGAGTGACGCAACAAATGTTT
>NW_013920391.1:0-406 GCF_000517525.1 Limulus polyphemus | reverse complement strand
GCTGGAGAAGGAGGACTGGACAACAGCCAGACTAAACACCATGTACGCAATTTTCAACTATGTGGTAATCCAGGTGAGAAATAATAATTTTTCTGTTGAGTTTGTTATTTTTTTTATTGAAAGCCTTCTTGTTAAATCCATATAAACATACATTTTGTCATAATTGTATTGAATCATGGGAAGGAGTAAATCCTACTTGCTTCATTATTTGGTTAAGTATAGCGAGGGTAAGAGATTCAACAATGGTTTGTATGATTAACTTATTAAAGCGATGACTCAGTTTTACTTAGATTATGATACAAGTTTTATAAAACTTCGACACTTTGTGAAATGTGGGATATTCAGTGTTTACCACAATCATTATTGATTTACGACTTTTTTAATTTCTCACTTACTCTGTTTCTAT
>NW_013920390.1:0-218 GCF_000517525.1 Limulus polyphemus | reverse complement strand
CTCTGTAGACCCGGCAAATATAGAACAAATCACCTCTGTGGAGAAACAGACTCTGTAGATCCGGCAAATGTAGAACAAATCACTTCTGTGAAGGACCAGACTCTGTAGATCAGGCAAATGTAGAAAAAAAATCATCTCTGTGAAGGACCAGACTCTGTAGATCTGGTAAATATAGAACAAATCACTTCTGTGAAGGACCAGACTCTGTAAATCAGGCA
>NW_013920389.1:0-216 GCF_000517525.1 Limulus polyphemus | reverse complement strand
AACACCTTCCGCATTTCCATACGTTTTCACATTAAAATGGTGTTGCAGCGAACGAAAAAGATGGTAATCTGATGGTGCCATATCCGAAGAATATGGTGGGTGAGGTAGAACTTCCCAACCCAACTCCATAATCTTGTGTTGCGTCAAACGTCCGACATGTGGACGTGCATTATCGTGGAGAAAAACACCTTTCCGATTGACGAGTGAAGGACGTTT
>NW_013920388.1:0-304 GCF_000517525.1 Limulus polyphemus | reverse complement strand
GTCTTCTTATTGACAGTTAATAAGAAGACACAAGATTTAACGATACTGTGTACTGTAAATAAGAAGACACAAGATTTAACGATATTGTTTGTGTTGTCTTACTGACAGTACACATTATCGTTGAATATTGTGTCTTCTTATTGACAGTACACATTATTGTTAAATCTTGTATTTTCTTACTGACAGTACACATTATCGTTGAATATTGTGTCTTCTTATTGATAGTACACAGTATCGTTAAATCTTGTGTCTTCTTATTGACAGTACACAGTATCGTTAAATATTGTGTCTTCTTATTGACAGG
>NW_013920387.1:0-216 GCF_000517525.1 Limulus polyphemus | reverse complement strand
ATCCTGTAATTTACATTTAGAAGACTGAGTGAAGGTTCACCAAGGCTACAAGTTGTAACATACTAGTCTGTTGTGGTCATTCTGTAATTTACGTTTAGAAGACTGAGTGAAGGTTTACCAAGGCTACAAGTTGTAACATACTAATCTATTGTGGTCATCCTGTAATTTATGTTTAGACGTACTGAGTGAAGGTTCACCAGGGCTACAAGTTCTAAC
>NW_013920386.1:0-234 GCF_000517525.1 Limulus polyphemus | reverse complement strand
GTAACCACCATACTTATCCTTAGCGTTATTTGGTACAACAACTCCACTAATACCTAGGTGTAACTCTAGTTACCGAATGTGTAACCCCCATACTCATCTTTACCGTTATTTCGTACAACTACTTCATGAACACCTAGGTGTAACTTTGGGTACGGAACTTATAACCACCATTCTCATCTTTAGCCATACTTGGTACAACTTCTCGATAAATACCTAGGTGTAACTATAGTTACC
>NW_013920385.1:0-214 GCF_000517525.1 Limulus polyphemus | reverse complement strand
AACGATAATGTGAACTGTCAGTAAGAAAACACAAGATTTAACAATAATGTGTCCTGTCAATAAGAAGACAGAATATTTAACGATACTGTGTACTGTCATTAAGAAGACACAAGATTTAAATATACTGTGTACTGTCAATAAGAAGACACAAGATTTAACGATACTGTGTACTGTCAATAAGAAGACACAAGATTTAACGATACTGTGTACTGTC
>NW_013920384.1:0-216 GCF_000517525.1 Limulus polyphemus | reverse complement strand
CATGAATACCCATGTCATTCTCCATCTGCTTGAGATATGTGACGGTTGAACGTCTCCATATGTAATAGCATGAATACCGATGTCATTCTCTATCTGCTTGAGATATGTGACGGTTGAACGTCTCCATACGTAATAGCATGAATACCGATGTCATTCTCCATCTGCTTGAGATATGTGACGGTTGAACGTCTCCATATGTAATAGCATGAATACCCA
>NW_013920383.1:0-338 GCF_000517525.1 Limulus polyphemus | reverse complement strand
TTTCAACTCAATCCTAAGAAAATGCGTGTACCTGGGATTGAGTAAAAATGTGTGTAGTACCTAGGATTGAGTTCCTAGGATTGAGTTAAAATGCGTGTACCTAGGATTGAGTTAAAATGCGTTTCACGCATTTTTACTCAATCCTAGGTTCACGCATTTTAACTCAATCCTAGGTACACACATTTCAACTCAATCCTAGGTACACGCATTTTAACTCAATTCTAGGTACACGCATTTTAACTCAATCCTAGGTACACGCATTTTAACTCAATCCTAGGTATAAGTATTTTAACTCCATCCTAGGTACACGCATTTTAACTCAATCCTAGGTTCACGCA
>NW_013920382.1:0-216 GCF_000517525.1 Limulus polyphemus | reverse complement strand
AATTACTAATCCTTGTCAGCTGCAGTAACATTACAATTACCAAAACTTATAACCTTAACTACTAATCCTTGTCAGCTGCAGTAACATTACAATTACCAAAACTTATAACGTTAATTACTAATCCTTGTCAGCTGCAGCAACATTACAATTACCAAAACTTGTAACGTTAATTACTAATCCTTGTCAGCTGCAGTAACATTACAATTACCAAAACTT
>NW_013920381.1:0-216 GCF_000517525.1 Limulus polyphemus | reverse complement strand
CTTGGACGTGACTTTCAGGGTAAAAGGTGGTCGGCGAGGTAAACCAAAAGTGGTGCATGCCAACAGGCTTTGGCGTTATCATGGTCCAGGACATTTCAGTTGGGACAAAGTGGACCACAGAACAAATGACGCTGCCAAAGACGTGCCACCTGAAGAAGCCACCGTCAAAGAAGAAACTCTACTCAGTTTTGAGAAGGGAAACGGTGAAGCTCTTGG
>NW_013920380.1:0-277 GCF_000517525.1 Limulus polyphemus | reverse complement strand
GATATTGTGTATATGGGGTCTCATTATGAAATCACAAAGCAGTATCATGATCTCATGTTTACTCACCTTCCACACAACGATATTGTGTATATGGGGTCTCATTATGAAATCACAAAGCAGTATCATGATCTCATGTTTACTCACCTCCCACACAACGATACTGTGTATATGGGGTCTCATTATGAAATCACAAAGCAGTATCATGATCTCATGTTTACTCACCTCCCACACAACGATACTGTGTATATGGGGTCTCATTATGAAATCACAAAGCAGT
>NW_013920379.1:0-640 GCF_000517525.1 Limulus polyphemus | reverse complement strand
GTGATCTTCTCTTATCTCATTATACACTAATCTTCACTTATCTCATTATACACTAATCTTCACTTATCTCATTATACAGTGATCTTCACTTATCTCATTATACACTGATCTTCTCTTATCTCATTATACACGAATCTTCACTTATCTCATTATACACCGATCTTCACTTATCTCATTATACACTGATCTTCTCTTATCTCATTATACACTGATCTTCACTTATCTCATTATACACTGATCTTCTCTTATCTCATTATACACGAATCTTCACTTATCTCATTATACACTGATCTTCTCTTATCTCATTATACAATAATCTTCACTTATCTCATTATACACTAATCTTCACTTATCTCATTATACACTGATCTTCACTTTTCTCATTATACACCGATCTTCTCTTATCTCATTATACACTAATCTTCACTTATCTCATTATACACTGATTTTCTGTTATCTCATTATACACTAATCTTCGCTTTATCTCATTATACACTAATCTTCACTTATCTCATTATACACTAATCTTCACTTATCTCATTATACACTGATCTTCACTTATCTCATTATACACTGATCTTCTCTTATTTCATTATACACTGATCTTCTCTTATTTCATTATACACTGATCTTCTCTTAT
>NW_013920378.1:0-416 GCF_000517525.1 Limulus polyphemus | reverse complement strand
CTGCAGTGAAGCTTTTGGTTACTGATTGTTTCTCGATCTCTTGTTACCAGAGGGTCTTAAATTTTGAAGAATCATCCGAAAAAATGATAATATAAGGCTAGAATTTTGCATGTAAATACGCAAGTATGCAACAAACGTTCATACAACATTTGGAGATGATTCGTCCAAATGGAACGACGTATTGGTACAAAACGCAAAACCTTCCATAACTCCTTTAAAACAAAGAGTAGGAAGGTAAAACTCTGCATATTACTAGGCAACGTTATAGTGTACCTACATACCAAATTTGAACTTTTGTGGTCGTTTTATGTTACTCTTTTATTGGCTTTTCTGAAAGCGTATGTGTACTGCAGTGAAGCTTTTGGTTACTGATTGTTTCTCGATTTCTTGTTACAGAGGGTCTTAAATTGATGACT
>NW_013920377.1:0-216 GCF_000517525.1 Limulus polyphemus | reverse complement strand
CCACGTGCTTCCCATCGTATTCCTGTGGCTTCCTTCGTACTGGATTACCCCTATTGCTGAGATTCATATCTGGGATGTGACTTCTAACAGGACTGAAGATGTCTGCATAGGGTTTAGCTGCGGGGTCTGGAAGGGGCTTGTCATTGTCTGGGGCTGGTTAATTCGATGGTTAATGTATCCTCCTTGTGTAAAAGACAATAAATTATCCTTTATTGT
>NW_013920376.1:0-216 GCF_000517525.1 Limulus polyphemus | reverse complement strand
TATTGACAGTACACAGTTTCGTAAAATCTTGTGTCTTCTTATTGACAGGACACATTATTGTTAAATCTTGTGTTTTCTTACTGACAGTACACATTATCGTTGAATATTGTGACTTCTTATTGACAGTACACAGAATTGTTAAATCTTGTGTGTTCTTATTGATCGTACATAGTATTTATAAATCTTGTGTCTTCTTATTGACAGAACACAGTATTG
>NW_013920375.1:0-216 GCF_000517525.1 Limulus polyphemus | reverse complement strand
AGTTTATACACGTTGTTATGTATAGTTTATACATGTTGTTATGTATAGTTTATACACGTTGTTATGTATAATTTATACACGTTGTTATGTATAGTTTATACTTGTTGTTATGTATAGTTTATACACGTTGTTAGGTTTAGTTTATACTTGTTGTTATGTATAGTTTATACACGTTGTTATGTATAGTTTATACATGTTGTTATGTATAGTTTATAC
>NW_013920374.1:0-216 GCF_000517525.1 Limulus polyphemus | reverse complement strand
GATTTAACGATACTGTGTACTATCATAACAAGTAATAAGAGATAATGATACTGTGTACTATCAATAACAAGCCACAAGATTTAACAATACTGTGTCCTGTCAATAAGAAGATACAGGATTTATCAATAATGTTTACTGTCAATAAGAAGACAAAAGATTTAACAATACTGTCTCCTGTCAATAAGAAGATACAGGATTTATCAATACTGTGTACTG
>NW_013920373.1:0-216 GCF_000517525.1 Limulus polyphemus | reverse complement strand
GATACTGTGTACTGTCACTAAGAAGACACAAGATTTAACGATACTGTGTACATTCAATAAGAAAACAAAAGATTTAACAAAACTGTGTACTGTCAATAGGAAGACACACGATTTTACAATACTGTGTACTATCAATAAAAAGACACAAGATTTAACGATACTGTGTCCTGTCAATAAGAAGACACAAGATTTAACGATACTGTGTACTGTCAATAA
>NW_013920372.1:0-216 GCF_000517525.1 Limulus polyphemus | reverse complement strand
TATATACACAGTAAACATAGCCTACACCAAACTATCTATATACACAAAGTAAACCATAGCCTACACCAAACTATACATATACACAAAGTAAACCATAGCCTACACCAAACTATCTATATACACAAAGTAAACCATAGCCTCCACCAAACTATCTATATACACAGTAAACCATAACCTACACCAAACTATACATGTACACAGTAAACCATAACCTAC
>NW_013920371.1:0-217 GCF_000517525.1 Limulus polyphemus | reverse complement strand
TTAAATCTTGTGTCTTCTTATTAACAGAACACAGTATCGTTAAATCTTGAGTCATCTTATTGACAGTACACAGTATTGTTAAATCTTGTGTCTTTTTATTGACAGTACACAGTATCGTTAAATCTGGTGTCTTGTTATTGACAGTACACAGTATCGTAAAATCTTGTGTCTTCTTATTGACAGGACACATTATTGTTAAATCTTTGGTTTTCTTTTT
>NW_013920370.1:0-216 GCF_000517525.1 Limulus polyphemus | reverse complement strand
TAGCTCAAACTGTGCTCTATATGCATCCCACGGTGCCTTCCCATCGAATTCCTGTGGCTTCCTTCGCACTGGATCACTCCTATTACTGACATTCATATCTGTGATGTGACTTCTAACAGGGCTGAATATGTCTGCATTAGGGTTTAGCTGCGGGCTCTGTAAGGGGCTTGCCATTGTCTGGGGCTGTATTACGTCGATGGTCAATGTATCCTCCTT
>NW_013920369.1:0-216 GCF_000517525.1 Limulus polyphemus | reverse complement strand
ACATACCCAACAATGCCCCTTCATTAAGTGTCTGCTCATATTCAGAGAAATTGGCCACTGTTATAGGTACTACTTGGCGACCTGCTACAAGTGACCTTCCAATCTTCAAATCCACTGGCCTGGATGGGTCTTCCACTGCTTCTACAAGCATTGGGCTTCCATGGGATGTTCTTTTATCCTACCCCAAATTATCTTCTCTGACATAGGGGGTATTGT
>NW_013920368.1:0-214 GCF_000517525.1 Limulus polyphemus | reverse complement strand
AGCTTACTTTTTTAAGAGAGTTTCTTTCTTGCAGAGCCGACACCCTTCGTGAAATATGGAAATCGTAGAATGATCCGTGGAGATAGATTTCTTTCTAAACTCTAAAATAAACGTTGATTATGGGGGTTTGGTTAAAGGTGAAAGGGAACGCGGCCCACGCCACCTGCGTAGAGAGCGTCTACTTTTCTTGGCCATCGCAGGACACGGCAAGGTC
>NW_013920367.1:0-215 GCF_000517525.1 Limulus polyphemus | reverse complement strand
TATTGATAGTACACAGTATCGTTAAATCTTATGGCTTTTTAATGATAGTACACAGTATCGTTAAATCTTGTGTCTTCTTATTGACATTACACAGTATTGTTAAATCTTGTGTCTTCTTATTGACAGTACACAGTATTGTTAAATCTTGTGGCCTGTTATTGATAGTACTCAGTATCGTTAAGTCTTATGGCTTGCTATTGATAGTACACAGTATC
>NW_013920366.1:0-215 GCF_000517525.1 Limulus polyphemus | reverse complement strand
GATTTAACGATACTGTGTACTGTCAATAAGAAGACACAAAATTTAACAATACTATGTAATGTGAATAAGAAGACACAAGATTTAAGAATACTGAGTCCTTTCAATAAGAAGATACAGGATTTAACAATACTGTGTACTGTCAATAAGAAGACACAAGATTAAACAATACTGTGTCCTGTCAAAAAGAAGATAAAGGATTTATCAATACTGTGTAC
>NW_013920365.1:0-477 GCF_000517525.1 Limulus polyphemus | reverse complement strand
CTGTACTATATGTAAAGAAGCTGTTGACATTAAACCTAAATGACTTAATTGTACTATATGTAAAGAAGCTGTTAATTTTAAACCTAAATGACTTTACTGTACTATATGTAAAGAAGCTGTTGACATTAAACCTAAATGACTTAAACTTCTTTACATATAGTACAATTAAGTCATTTAGGTTTAATGTCAACAGCTTCCTTACATATAGTACAGTTAAGTCATTTAGGTTTAATGTCAACAGCTTCTTTACATATAGTACAGATGTTAACATTAAACCAAAGTTACTTAACTGTACTATATGTAAAGAAGCTGTTGACATTAAACCTAAATGACTTAACTGTACTAATGTAATGAAGCTGTTGACATTAAACCTAAGTGACTTAACTGTACTATATGTAAAGAAGCTGTTGACATTAAACCTAAGTGACTTAACTGTACTATATGTAAAGAAGCTGTAACTTTAAACCTAATTGACTT
>NW_013920364.1:0-216 GCF_000517525.1 Limulus polyphemus | reverse complement strand
AGACCTGGTGGTGTACATTGTTACATCCAAAAGAATTATTTGAAGCAAACAACTAAATTACCAAGACGTACAGGTGAATACTGGATTAGTGAATGAAACATCCTATAGGACAAACGTGCAATTCATACAGACGTGACTATTATGAAATATATATATATATATATAATAGTACATGAACTTCAGTCCTTACAGATAAAACGGATTTCCTTTAGTTCA
>NW_013920363.1:0-215 GCF_000517525.1 Limulus polyphemus | reverse complement strand
CTTTACTTGAGACAGCTTTAATTTGCTTGACAAATGCTTTACTTTACTTGAGACAGCTTTAGTTTACTTGAGAAATGCTTTCGTTTACTTGAAAGATGCTTTACTTTACTTGAGACAGCTTTAGTTTACTTGATAGATGCTTTACTTTACTTGAGACAGCTTTAGTTTACTTGATAGATGCTTTACTTTACTTTAGACAGCTCTATTTCACTGAC
>NW_013920362.1:0-216 GCF_000517525.1 Limulus polyphemus | reverse complement strand
ATTCAAAGATACTGTGTACTGTCAATAAGAAGACACAAGATTTAACGATACTTTGTACTTTCATTAAGAATACACTAGATTTAACGATACAGTGTATTGTCAATAAGAAGACACAAGATTTAACTATACTGTGTACTGTCAAGAAGAAGACACAATATTCAACGATAATGTGTACTGTCAGTAAGAAAATAATATTTAACAATAATGTGTCCTTTC
>NW_013920361.1:0-216 GCF_000517525.1 Limulus polyphemus | reverse complement strand
AAATAACGCTAACGATGAGTATGGTGGTTATAAATTCGGTAACTATAGTTACACCTAGGTGTTCATGGAGTAGTTGTACCAAGTAAGGCTAAAGATGAGTATGGTGGTTATAAATTCGGTAACTAGAGTTACACCTAAGTGTTCATGGAGTAGTTGTACCAAGTAAGGCCAAAATTAGTATGGTGGTTATAAATTCTGTAACTAGAGTTACACCTA
>NW_013920360.1:0-217 GCF_000517525.1 Limulus polyphemus | reverse complement strand
TCTTTAATCTGTTTTATTTGTGTAAGGTCTTTATTTGCTTTATTTCTCCTTTTCGACAACTTATAGATTTTTTTTCACTCCCACCGGTGTTTCCAATTCTTCGTAGATGTCATTTACTGCACTCACTTTTGCCTGTGCAACTGCCTTCTTCGCTTCCTTCTTGGCCATTCTTGCTGCCTCCCCATCCTCCTCGCTGCCCGATGAATCCCACTTTTTC
>NW_013920359.1:0-216 GCF_000517525.1 Limulus polyphemus | reverse complement strand
GAACATGTGATTTAGTTACACTATGTGGAACATGTGATTTAGTTATATTATGTGAACATGTGATTTAGTTAAATTATGTGGAACCTGTGATTTAGTTATATTATGTAGAACCTGTGATTTAGTTAAATTATGTGGAACCTGTGATTTAGTTATATTATGTAGAACCTGTGATTTAGTTAAATTATGTGGAACCTGTGATTTAGTTATATTATGTAG
>NW_013920358.1:0-216 GCF_000517525.1 Limulus polyphemus | reverse complement strand
CAGTACGTTAAATCTTCTGTCTTCTTATTGACAGGACACATTATTGTTAAATCTTATGTTTTCTTACTAACAGTCCACATTACCGTTGAATATTGTGTCTTCTTATTGACAGTACACAGTATCGTTAAATCTTGTGTCCTCTTATTGACAGGACACAATATCGTTAAATCTTGTGTCTTCTTATTGACAGTACAAAGTATCGTTAAATCTTGTGAT
>NW_013920357.1:0-216 GCF_000517525.1 Limulus polyphemus | reverse complement strand
AGTAGGTCTTTTATTAGAGATGGATAGTGGCTGGTAGGTCTTTTCTTATAGATGGATAGTGACTGGTAGGTGTTTTATTATTAATGGATAGTGGCTGATAGGTCTTTTACTATAGATAGAGAGTGGCTGGTAGGTCTTTTATTACAGATGGATTGTGGCTGGTAGGTCTTTTATTACAGATGGATAGTGGCTGGTAGGTCTTTAATAATAGATGGA
>NW_013920356.1:0-216 GCF_000517525.1 Limulus polyphemus | reverse complement strand
AAAATTAATTAACAAGCGGAGACGTAACAAACTGGTGTCAGAAGTGGGATAGAAAAAAAAGAGAAGAAAAATGGAAACGAGAGGTGGAAATCAAACTACAGCTTAGCAGATTTGATGGCAGCAATACAAAAACAAGAAAAGAAACAAGAAGAACGAGAAGCGAAATTACAACAGTTGTTAGAGGTAAAAAAAAAGAAACAAGAAGAGAGACAACAG
>NW_013920355.1:0-297 GCF_000517525.1 Limulus polyphemus | reverse complement strand
ATTTAACGATACTTTGTACTGTCAATAAGAAGACACAATATTCAACGATATTGTGTACTGTCAGTAAGGAAACACAAGATTTAAGAAGACACAAGATTTTACGATACTGTGTACATTCAATAAGAAGACACAAGATTTAACGATACTGAGTACTTTCAATAAGAAGACAGAAGATTTAACGATACTGTGTACTCTAAATAAGAAGACACAAGATTTAACGGTACTGTGTACTGTCAATAAGAAGACACAAGATTTAACGATACTGTGTATTGTCAATAAGAGGACACAAGATTTAAC
>NW_013920354.1:0-214 GCF_000517525.1 Limulus polyphemus | reverse complement strand
GGTAACAAAAAATCGAAAAACAATCAGTAACCAAAAGCTTCACTGCAGTACACATACGCTTTCAGAAAAGCCAATAAAAGAGTAACATAAAACGACCACAAAAGTCGCAAAAATGACAATAGAAGGCTAGAATTTTGCATGTAAATATGCGAGTATGCAACGAACGTTCATACAAATCTTAAAGATGATCCGTCCAAATGGAACGACGTACTGG
>NW_013920353.1:0-308 GCF_000517525.1 Limulus polyphemus | reverse complement strand
ACACAAGATTTAACAATACCGTGTACTGTCAATAAGAAGACACAAGATTTAACGATACTGTGTACGGTCAAAAAGAAGACACAAGATTTAACGAGATACTGTGTACTGTCAATAGGAAGACACACGATTTAACAATACTGTGTACTATCAATGAAAAGACACAAGATTTAACGATACTATGTACTGTCAATAAGAAGACACAAGATTTAATAATACTATGTACTGTCAATAAGAAGATGCAAGATTTAACGATACTGTGTAATGTCAGTAAGAAGACACAAGATTTAACAATACTGTATACTATCAAT
>NW_013920352.1:0-211 GCF_000517525.1 Limulus polyphemus | reverse complement strand
CTTCTTATTGACAGTACACAGTATCGTTAAATCTTGTGTCTTTTTATTGACAGTACATGGTTTTGTTAAATCTTGTGTCTTCTTTTTGAAAAACACAGTGTTGTTAAATCTCTTGTCTTCTTATTGACAGTACACAGTATTGTTAAATCTTGTGTCTTCTTATTGACAGTACACAGTATCAATAAATATTGTGTCTTCTTATTGATAGTAC
>NW_013920351.1:0-215 GCF_000517525.1 Limulus polyphemus | reverse complement strand
TCTGGAAGGGGCTTGTCATTGTCTGGGGATGATTAAGGCGATAGTTAATGTATCCTCCTTGTGTAAAAGACAATACATCATCCTTTAATGTATTCAATTCGCTTTTAAATTTACTAATGTTTTCCGTTTGTACTTCTTGTTTCCTTTCTTGTTCCAGTTGCCACTGCTGTAGTCTCTCTTCTTGTTATTTCTTCTCCTCCAATAGCTGTTGTAAT
>NW_013920350.1:0-240 GCF_000517525.1 Limulus polyphemus | reverse complement strand
ATCATAACAAGTCATAAGATTTAATGATACTGTGTACCTTCAGTAACAAGCCACAAGATTTAACAATACTGTGTACTGTCATTAAAAAGACACAAGGTTTATCAATACTGATCCTGTCAATAAGAAGATACAGGATTTATCAATACTGTGTCCTGTCAATAAGAAGATACAGGATTATCAATACTCTGTACTGTCAATAAGAAGACACAAGATATAACGATACTGTGTACTGTCAATAAC
>NW_013920349.1:0-215 GCF_000517525.1 Limulus polyphemus | reverse complement strand
ACCAAGGAGAATAGCTCCAGCAAAGCGACAAGAGATGGAGAAGGTCATGGATGGTCTAATCAAGGAAGGGATAGTTGAAAAATCAGATAGTCCCTGGTCAGCTCCTGTCGTATTAGTCCAGAGAAGGATGGACCCAACGTTGCTGTGTGGACTTCAGGGCTCTTAACAGCATAACCAAAAAAGACTCATACCCACTGCCAAGAATTGATGATACT
>NW_013920348.1:0-212 GCF_000517525.1 Limulus polyphemus | reverse complement strand
AATATTGTGTCTTCTTATTGACAGTACACAATATTGTTAAATCTTATGTCTTTTTATTGACAGGACACATTATTGTTAAATCTTCTGTTTTCTTACTGACAGTACACATTTTCGTTAAATCTTGTGTGTCTTTTTGACAGTACACAGTATAGTTAAATCTTGTGTTTTCTTCTTGAAAATATACAGTATCTTTAAATCTTGTGTCTTCTTAT
>NW_013920347.1:0-216 GCF_000517525.1 Limulus polyphemus | reverse complement strand
TATAACACTATATTGGTAACGATGTCTCCACGTCACTCTAGGTAGTATATATAACACTATATTGGTAACGATGTCTCCACGTCACTCTAAGTACTATATATAACACTATATTGGTAACGACGTCTCCACGTCACTCTAGGTACTATATATAACACTATATTGGTAACGATATCTCCACATCACTCTAGGTACTATATATAACACAATATTGGTAAC
>NW_013920346.1:0-216 GCF_000517525.1 Limulus polyphemus | reverse complement strand
ACACCATCACAATTTTTAACTTACTTACCTCTTGACACACACGAACACAACCTCTAACTTAGCTCTTGACACACACACACACCATCACAACTTTTAACTTGCTTACCTCTTGACACACACGAACACAACCTTTAACTTACTTACCTCTTGATACACACGAACACAACCTTTAACTTACTTACCTCTTGACTACACACGAACACAACCTTTATTTAA
>NW_013920345.1:0-473 GCF_000517525.1 Limulus polyphemus | reverse complement strand
CGATATGATTTTTTAACAGAAGTTTTTCTTTAACATTTATATATACATACATATATATATGTATCGTTGTAAATGTTTAATCAGAAAATTTTATTTACCATACATTTATATATAGCGATGGTGGTAAATAAAAACTTCTGATTAAACATTCTCAACGACATATATATATGTATATATATGGTAAATTAAAACTTCTGTTTAAAAATTCACATCGATATATATGTATATATGGTAAATAAATACTTCTGTTAAAAATTCAATTTACCATATATATATATATCGATATGAATTTTTAAACAGAAGTTTTTATTTACCATATATATACATATATATATATATATGCCGTTGAGAAGGTTTAATCAGAAATTTTTATTTACCATACATATATATACATAGCAATGTGAATTTTTAACAGAAGTTTTTTTTACTAGATATATATATATGTATCGTTGTAAATGTTTATTCAGAAGTTT
>NW_013920344.1:0-344 GCF_000517525.1 Limulus polyphemus | reverse complement strand
GTGGTTATAAATTCGGTAATTAGAGGTACACCTAGGTGTTCGTGGAGTTGTTGCACCAAATAAGGCTAAAGATGAGTGTGGTGGTTATAAATTTGGTAATTAGAGTTACACCTAAGTGTTCTTGGAGTTGTTGTACCAAATAACGCTAAAGATGAGTATGGGGTTACATATTCAGTAACTAGAGTTACACCTAAGTGTTCAAAGAGTAGTTGTACCGTTCAAGGAGTAGTTGTACCAAGTAAGGCTAAAGATGAGTATGGTGGTTAAAAAATCTGTAACTAGAGTTACAACTAGGTTTCATGGAGTAGCTGTACCAAGTAAGGCTAAAGATGAGTATGGTGATT
>NW_013920343.1:0-216 GCF_000517525.1 Limulus polyphemus | reverse complement strand
ATATCAGAAGAAGGAAAAGATGAACATCAACCACCTGCTATTCCGTTTTAAAACCCTCCTTTTGATCATCCTCAAGCAGCGGTAGCGAAAGCACAAAACATAACTGAACATGTAGCAAACATATTAGGGAAATTTCGTTGTTATGCAACAAAACCCAATTTATCTCCTCAAGAGAAGAAAGCTTTGAATAATTTAAAGAGTAATAATAATATTGTG
>NW_013920342.1:0-349 GCF_000517525.1 Limulus polyphemus | reverse complement strand
CTGCACTACACCACATCTTTATTGTCTTTCTGATATAGTATGTATGGTCGTTTATGTTGTTAGTTTTGCGATTTACTAGAAAGTTAGTATTTGGAATGTAAATACGTAAGGACGCAACGAATATTCATAAATAATTTCGAGAAGATCCGTTGAAATTTAATGAAATACTGGTACAAAACGCAAAACCTGCCATAACTCCCTAAAAACGAAGTTTCACCATGCTACTCTTTACATGTAAATTCGGATACAAACTAGTGAACCTATATATAATATTTGGTTAATATCCATCTATTCAGTACCCTGTGGTAGTAATTAATCGAGAAATAAGTAGTAACAAAGAGATTTACTG
>NW_013920341.1:0-222 GCF_000517525.1 Limulus polyphemus | reverse complement strand
ACACAATAAACCATATCGGTTTGTATTATTCCAGTTAGTTGAATTAACTCTGTCACCCAAGGACACAATAAACCATTTCGGTTTGTATTATACCAGTTAGTTGATTTAATCCTCTCACCCAAGGACACAATAAACCATATCGGTTTGTATTATTCCAGTTAGTTGAATTAACTCTATCACCCAAGGACACAATAAACCATATCGGTTTGTATTACTCCAGTT
>NW_013920340.1:0-233 GCF_000517525.1 Limulus polyphemus | reverse complement strand
TTTTATAGTTTAGTTTACAAAATTACCACTATAAGGGTAATTTTATAGTTTAGTTTAGAAAATTCCCACTATAAAGCTAATTAACTACCATATCTATATTTACAGTATCTTTTATAGCTTAGTTTACAAAATTACCACTGTAAAGGTTATTAACTACCACATGTATATTTACAGTACATTTTATAGTTTAGTTTCACAAAATTACCACAATAAAGGTAATTAATCACTATATG
>NW_013920339.1:0-216 GCF_000517525.1 Limulus polyphemus | reverse complement strand
ATTTAGAATCATTCTTTATGTGAATTGTTAAAATGTTTATGCCGAAACTTTAAGCAACTTAATTCGGTTTAACAGGCGGCGTGTGACCGTTAGTGGCACGTAGTTAAAGGATTAACAGGCAGTGTACATGACTAATTAAAGCCTCGAGACATCTGGGAAAGCTGTGAGTATCAAAAGCTGAAGGCAAGAAGCAGTTCAGCAGGGAGGAGAGGTTGA
>NW_013920338.1:0-216 GCF_000517525.1 Limulus polyphemus | reverse complement strand
GGATTTGATGACAGTGTTAATGGATAACAATGTTAAATGGATTTGATGACAGTGTTAAAATGGATTTGATGACAGTGTTAATGGATAACAGTGTTAAATGGATTTGATGACAGTGTTAATGGATGACAGTGTTAAAATGGATTTGATGACAGTGTTAATGGATGACAGTGTTAAAATGGATTTGATGACAGTGTTAATGGATAACAGTATTAAAAT
>NW_013920337.1:0-1265 GCF_000517525.1 Limulus polyphemus | reverse complement strand
GATCTTTGCTTCAACTTAACAATCTTGCCAACCAACATCAGTTACAACTTCTGTAAGTGGGATACTAGTTTTCTTGAACATGAAAGGATATGTATTAAAAAGATTTTTCTAACAATCTGTAATACTATGCATAGTCGCCAATCCATTACATCAAAAAAGTACATTAGTAGGCATATTTAATGGAAACATTTAACACTCTGTATACTGTTTGAAGTATATTTTTTGTCAGTTTTATGACTGTTTAAACCTTAAGTTACTTTTAGTTTGTATAAGAACATAAAGTAACTGAATTATTGAAAAGTTTGTAAAGTGAAATGTATATCATGAAATTTGATTTTATAAATTTATTTGTATGAATTATTTAATGTGCATGTAAACCTTTTCTTTAAATTGTTGAAATTGTGAGCAGGTCTTTCAAATAGCATGGCAACTCATGAGAAAATACTCTAATTTCTTAACAAGTAATATAGAAGAAGCATATTTATATACATTCTTTATGAATATCTCACACAATAGTAACAACAGAGTAATAGAAAAAAGAACCTTAGTTTAATGAACATTAAATATTATATGCTATGAAATCTTATTACATATTTATATACTGTGTGTGTGTAAAGAGAAGTCCAATTGCTACATCATTTACTTTTATAAGATATTTATATTTGACCTTGGCTTAAAACAAATGACAGTCTTGGCTAAAGCTGAAAGTTTTTTAAAGGAAAAATAAGTTATTTCAACTACATTAGTTAGACCAAAAGTTAGGTTGTTTTATGTTTAATAAATAAATACATGTAATATTCTTAGTATGGATTACTAACAGCGTAAAAAAATATTTGCTTATCAATATGAGGAGCTTTACTCTTCATTGTAACATAAGCTTACTTCCTATATTTATTCCATCCTTATCTTTTGTGTTTCATACCTTTTACTATTTTACATAATTATTGTCCCCAGTCGCTCAACAGTAAGTCTGAAGACTTGTAATGCTAAAAACCAGGTTTTGGTACCGTTGTTAAGCAAAAAGTTACACAATGAGCTATCTGTGCTGCACCATGTGGTCTCTTATTCTCCTCTTATCACTTAAGTAGGTTATGTGATTATTATGTTTTGCTTGTTCCCGGCAAATAAGAATAAAATCTATAGCAAACAGAATTCACGGAGACATCAGCTGGGTACTGACACCATTAACAATATTTTCAGCAGATATAGTGTGGTTTACACTGCATACTCTTCTTTACTTTCATTCTTATTAATATTTAGTGAAA
>NW_013920336.1:0-216 GCF_000517525.1 Limulus polyphemus | reverse complement strand
CCAATGTTTATTCATATCACACTTTATATATTATTTCCATTGTTTATTTATATCACACTCTATATATTATTTCCAATGTGTATTCATATCACACTCTATATATTATTTCCAATGTTTATTGATATCACATTTTATATATTATTTCCAATGTTTATTCATATCACATTTTATATATTATTTCCAGTGTTTATACATATCACACTTTATATATTATTT
>NW_013920335.1:0-216 GCF_000517525.1 Limulus polyphemus | reverse complement strand
AATCCCCGTCACACCAAACATGATCGCCCTTTCAGCCGTGGGGGCGTTATAATGTGACGGTCAATCCCACTATTCGTTGATAAAAGAGTAAAGTTTCCGTTACCTAGTACAAACAATTTCACTTGTTAGTCTCCTTTATCTAGTCTACGGGAAGTCTCCGTTACCTAGTACAAACAATTTCACTTGTTAGTCTCCTTTATCTAGTCTACAGGAAGA
>NW_013920334.1:0-222 GCF_000517525.1 Limulus polyphemus | reverse complement strand
AGTGCCGTTTAGGTGTTTTTGTAATACGTGTGGTGTAGTGCCGTTAAGGTGGTTTTGTCGTACGTGTGGTATAGTGCCGTTAAAGGGTTTTCGTCGTACGTGTGGTGTAATGCCGTTTAGGTGTTTTTGTCGTACGTGTGGTGTAGTGCCGTTAAGGTGGTTTTGTCGTACGTGTGGTGTAGTGCCGTTAAGGTGGTTTTGTCGTGCGTGTGGTGTAGTGCC
>NW_013920333.1:0-216 GCF_000517525.1 Limulus polyphemus | reverse complement strand
AGGCACTGACGTTGTGAACAACACTATTTACTAGGTACTGACGTTGTGAACAACACTCTATTTACTAGGTACTGACGTTGTGAACAACACTCTATTTACTAGGTATTGACGTTGTGAACAGCACTCTATTTACTAGGTACTGACGTTGTGAACAACACTCTATTTGCTAAGTACTGACGTTGTAATATAGAAGAACAATACTTCAGTGGTCTACTG
>NW_013920332.1:0-216 GCF_000517525.1 Limulus polyphemus | reverse complement strand
AATCTTATAGCCAGTGACTATAAATTGCTCACTCGCGTGGTTGTACATGAAAAATCCAGAACCAGCGCTCACCACAAATATATACTTCAGTAATTCCGTTCTAACGTTATTTGGTCTAGTTTATTATTGAACAATTCCGTTCTAACGTTATTCGGTCTAGTTTATTATTGAACAATTCCGTTCTAACGTTATTCGGTCTAGTTTATTATTGAACAA
>NW_013920331.1:0-481 GCF_000517525.1 Limulus polyphemus | reverse complement strand
GTGTCTAACACACAACAATACTCATCCCGTAAACGTGTCTAACATACCACAATACTCATCCTCTAAACGTCTCTAACACACCACAATACTCAACCTCTAATTGTATTTAACCAACCACAATGCTTATACTATAAATGTGGCTAACACCCAAACACTTATATTCTAAATGTGTCTAACACACAACAATACTCATCCTCTAAACGTGTCTAACACACCACAATACTCATCCTCTAAACGTGTCTATTGTGGTGTGTTAGAGGATGAGTAAACGTGTCTAACACACCACAATACTCATCCTCTAAACGTGTCTAACATACCACAATACTCATCCTCTAAACATGTCTAACACACCACAATACTCATCCTCTAAATGTATTTAACCTACCACAATGCTCATCCTCTAAATGTGGCTAACACCACAATACTTATATTCTAAATGTGTCTAACACACAAAAATACTCATCCTATAAACGTGTCTAAC
>NW_013920330.1:0-216 GCF_000517525.1 Limulus polyphemus | reverse complement strand
TTGGGTAGAGTTAAACAACTAGGGTGATACCTACCACTTGATTCATTGATTCACCCACATTATACAGCTGGGTAGAGTTAAACAACTAGAGTGTTACCTACTACTTGATTCATTAATTCACCCACATTAAACAGCTGGGTAGAGTTAAATAACTATTGTAATACTTAACACTTGATTCATTGATTCGCCCACATTATAAGATGTGTTGATTTAAAC
>NW_013920329.1:0-216 GCF_000517525.1 Limulus polyphemus | reverse complement strand
AGTATCGTTAAATATTGTGTCTTCTTATTGACAGTACACAGTATTGTTAAATCTTGGGTCTTTTTATTGACAGTACACATTATTGTTAAATCTTGTGTTTTCTTACTGACAGTACACAGTATCGTAAAATCTTGTGTCTTCTTATTGACAGTACACAGTATCGTTAAATCTTGTGCCTTCTTATTGACAGTACACAGTATCGTTAAATCTTGTGTC
>NW_013920328.1:0-238 GCF_000517525.1 Limulus polyphemus | reverse complement strand
ATAATATGTGTGTAAATATAGGTGTATGTTATTATAATATATGTGTTAATCTAGAGTATGTTATTATAATATCTGTGTTAATCTAGAGTATGTTATTCTAATATCTGTGTTAATCTACAGTATGTTAGTATAATATCTGCGTAAGTCTACAGTAATTTATTATAATATGTGTGTTAATCTAGAGTATTTTATTATAATATGTGTGTAAATCTAGAGTATGTTATTATAATATGTGTGT
>NW_013920327.1:0-216 GCF_000517525.1 Limulus polyphemus | reverse complement strand
CCATAAATAGATTAACGATATTATGTAAATACAAAGTAATAAATTTATCTATAAATAGACTCACGATATTATTTATATACAAAGTAATAAATTTATCTATAAATAGACTCACGATATTATGTTTATACAAAGTAATAAATTTATCTATAAATAGACTCACGATATTATGTATATACAAAGTAATAAATTTATCTATAAAAAGACTCACGATATTAT
>NW_013920326.1:0-230 GCF_000517525.1 Limulus polyphemus | reverse complement strand
TTAGAGAAACTTTTAGTTTTCGTATAGTCAGTACATACACTTTGGTTTAGAGAAACTTTTAGTTTTCGTATAGTCAGTACATACACTTTGGTTTAGAGAAACTTTTAGTTTTCGTATAGTCAGTACATACATTTTAGTTTAGAGAAACTTTTAGTTTTCGTATAGTCAGTACATACACTTTAGCTTAGAGAAACTTTTAGTTTTCGTATAGTCAGTACATACACTTTAGC
>NW_013920325.1:0-400 GCF_000517525.1 Limulus polyphemus | reverse complement strand
AAGTTAAACATAACAACGTTGTACATTTGCTGTTATATTCAACTTATATTAAAGTTTCTCTTCACTCCCCATTCAAGCCGTCTCCAAGCATTATTAGTCTCGAAGTGGGTTCCTCGTCATCGAATTTTCTGGAGAATAAGTTCTTAAATGTTTCATCATTTGTTTGTTTGCTTCCATACGTTTAAAGGAAGCAACAGAAAATGGACAAAAAAATATTTTGATTTTTTTCAGAAAATCTTACTTTTATGTCGTTATATGTTACGATTATGTCTTCAATAAACTGTGATGTCGAGGAGATCGAACCCTATTTCGTAATTGTTTGAAACACTGATAAAAAATTTTCATATTTTCTGGTCGAAAGAGGGAAAGAGACTTTATTCTCTCAATTTACTTTTTTATT
>NW_013920324.1:0-214 GCF_000517525.1 Limulus polyphemus | reverse complement strand
TTAATGCTCTAAGGCTTACAACGACTGAGACATTTTGATGCACTTAATGCTCTAAGGCTTACAACGACTGAGGCGTTTTGATGCAGTTAATGCTCTAAGGCTTACAACGACTGAGGCATTTTGATGCACTTAATGCTCTAAGGCTTACAACGGTTGAGACATTTTGATGCACTTAATGCTCTAAGGCTTACAACGGTTGAGACATTTTGATGCA
>NW_013920323.1:0-432 GCF_000517525.1 Limulus polyphemus | reverse complement strand
CCATGAACAAATTGGTGTAACACTAGTTACCGAATGTGTAACCCCATACTCATCTTTAGCGTTATTTGGTACAACAACTCCACGAACACGTATGTGTAACTCTAGTTACGGAATTTATAACCACCATACTCATCGTTAGCCTTACTTGGTACAACTACTCCATGAAACCTAGTTGTAACTCCAGTTATAGAATTTTTAACCACCATACTCATCTTTCCAAGTAAGGCTGAAGATGAGTATGGTGGTTATAAATTTGGTAACTATAGTTACACCTAGGTGTTCATGTAGTAGTTGTACCAAGTAAGGCTAAAGATGAGTATGGTGGTTATAAGTTCGGTAAGTAGAGTTACACTTAAGTGTTCATGGAGTAGTTGTAAGCCTTACTTGGTACAACTACTCCATAAATACCTAGGTGTAACTATAGTTACAAAA
>NW_013920322.1:0-215 GCF_000517525.1 Limulus polyphemus | reverse complement strand
CTTTACCAAAAGAAAATATACATTCTGAAAGGCTTTACCAAAAGAAAATATACATTCTAAAGACTTTACCAAAAGAAAAATATACAATCTGAAAGGCTTTACAAGAAGGAAAACAGACATTCTGAAAGACTTTACCAGAAGGAAAATATATATTCTGAAATACTTTATCAAAAGGAAAATATACATTCTGAAAGACCTTACCAAAAGAAAAACAT
>NW_013920321.1:0-344 GCF_000517525.1 Limulus polyphemus | reverse complement strand
TAAGAAGCATAATGTTGTAGTCTACATCCTCGTTTACGTAAGAAGCATAATGTTGTAGTCTACATCCACGTTCATGTAAGACGTATAACGTTATAGTCTACATCCTCGTTCATGTAAGAAGCATAATGTTGTAGTCTACATCCTCGTTTACGTAAGAAGCATAATGTTGTAGTCTACATCCTCGTTCATGTAAGACGTATAACGTTGTAGTCTACATCCTCGTTCATGTAAGAAGCATAATGTTGTAGTCTACATCCTCGTTTATGTAAAACTATAACGTTGTAGTCTACGTCCTCGTTCATGTAAGAAGCATAATGTTGTAGTCTACGTCCACGTTAATGTAA
>NW_013920320.1:0-431 GCF_000517525.1 Limulus polyphemus | reverse complement strand
GTCTTCGTTGTCTCTAATAATAGTGTTATGCGCTAGAGGACGGTTCTTTGAAATGCCATGTAGTAGTTGATGTCTTTGATTAACTAAATCAGATTTCATTTTAGTTTCTTTTGTTACATAATGTGGTATCTTTTCCACTCGATGTATATCATTTAGTTTTTTATTAATCAAAGACATCAAATCTAAATCAGATTTCATTTTAGATTCTTTTGTTATATAATGTGGTATATTTTCCACTCGATGTATAGCATTTAGTTTTTTAGCAATATTATGCTGCTTATGCACAATCCTTATTCTCTTCCCAATACTACTAGCTATATTCTTCTTGGGATTTTTGAAAGAGCTAATCCTTCTTGTTTCTTCATTTTTCTCTAACTGGATGGCTTTTTCTTTCATATAAGATGGATTGAATATATTTACTAATTGTTTTT
>NW_013920319.1:0-413 GCF_000517525.1 Limulus polyphemus | reverse complement strand
AAGTATGGTGGTTATAAATTCGGTAACTATAGTTACATCTATGTGTTCATGGAGTAGTTGTGCCATGTAAGGCTATAGATGAGTATGGTGGTTATATATTCTGTAACTAGAGTTACAACTAGGTGTTCGTGGAGTTGTTGTACCAAGTAG
The DNA here is from genome assembly GCF_000517525.1 of Limulus polyphemus. Taxonomy (NCBI): domain Eukaryota; kingdom Metazoa; phylum Arthropoda; class Merostomata; order Xiphosura; family Limulidae; genus Limulus; species Limulus polyphemus. The sequence continues at coordinate 263 of NW_013920319.1, read as the reverse complement.
GGCTAAAGGTAAGTATGGTGGGTTGTACATCAAGTTAGCGCATGTGTTGGAGTAGTTGTACCAAGTAAGGCTAAAGATGAGTATGGTGGTTATAAATTCGGTAACTAGAGTGACACCTAAGTGTTCATAGAGTACTTGTACAATAAAACGCTAAAGATGAGTATGGGGTTACACATTCAGTAACTAGAGTTACACCTAGGTGTTCATGGAGTTGTTGTACCAAGTAAGGCTAAAGATGAGTATGGTGATTATAAGATCAATAA
>NW_013920318.1:0-215 GCF_000517525.1 Limulus polyphemus | reverse complement strand
ATCAGTCCAGGTTCATATTCAACAATAATTTGACTACCATCGACGTTCTCTATCAGTCCAGGTTCATATTCAAATATATTTTGACTTCCATCGACGTTCTCTATCAGTCCAGGTTATTATTCAACAACAAGTAAACTTACATCAACGTTCGCTATCAGTCCAGTTTATTATTCAACAATAATTTGATTTCCATCGACGTTCTCTATCCGTTCAGA
>NW_013920317.1:0-217 GCF_000517525.1 Limulus polyphemus | reverse complement strand
ACAACACAGTTTGCGAATACATTTCATGAGTAGAGTGTTAAATCAGTAATGATATGACTATATACACGTTACAGTAAGATTAGACTACAACACAGTTTACGTATACATTTCATGAGTAGAGTGTTAAATCAGTAATGATATGACTATATACACGTTACAGTAAGATTAGACTACAACACAGTTTACGAATACATTTCATGAGTAGAGTGTTAAATAA
>NW_013920316.1:0-217 GCF_000517525.1 Limulus polyphemus | reverse complement strand
AAGATTTAACAATACTGTGTACTGTCAATAAGAAGACACAAGATTTAACGATACTGTGTACTGTCAATAAGAAGACACAAGATTGAACGATACTGTGTACTGGCAATAAGAAAACACAAGATTTAACGATACTGTGTACTGTCAATAAGAAGACCCAAGATTTAACAATACTGTGTACTGTCAATAAGAAGACACAAGATTTAACGATACTGTGTAC
>NW_013920315.1:0-417 GCF_000517525.1 Limulus polyphemus | reverse complement strand
ACTACAAATAATGCAAGGAAAGCTACAAATAATGCAAGGAAAGTTTAGTAATTTTATCACACTAAAATATTAACGTGCCAGTCTTTACTAAACTTTACTTGCATTATTTGTAGTGATGTTTTCATTTTATCACATTAAAATATTAACGTTGAAAACATTACTACAAATAATGCAAGGAAAGTTTAGTAAGGACTGACACGTTTAATATGTTAATGTTATATAATGAAAACATTACTACAAGTAATGCAAGGAATGTTTAGTAATGACTGACACGTTAATATTTTCATGTTATAAAATAAAAACATTACTACAAATAATGCAAAGAAAGTTTAGTAAGGACTGACACGTTAATATCTTAATGTTATAAAATAAAACATTACTACAAATAATGCAAGTAAAGTTTAGTAAAGACTGGCA
>NW_013920314.1:0-216 GCF_000517525.1 Limulus polyphemus | reverse complement strand
AACAAACTGTGTACTGTCAATAAGATGACATACGATTTAGCAATACTGTGTACTATCAATAAAAAGACACAAGATTTAACGATACTGTGTACTGTCAATAAGAAGACACAAGATTTAACGATACTGTGTAATGTAAATAAGAAAACACAAGATTTAACGATACTGTGTACTGTCAATAAGAAGACACAATATTTATCGATACTGTGTACTGTCAAT
>NW_013920313.1:0-496 GCF_000517525.1 Limulus polyphemus | reverse complement strand
CCACCAAAGCTTCATCACAGCTAATAGTACAAGAACTATTTCAGCCACTGTTTCACCACCAAAGCTTCATCACAGCTAGTAGTACAAGAACTATTATCAGCCACTGTTTCACCACCAAAGCTTTATCAGTGCTAGTAGTACAAGAACTATTATCAGCCACTGTTTCACCACCAAAGCTTTATCAGTGCTAGTAGTACAAGAACTATTATCAGCCACTGTTTCACCACTGAACTTCATCAGTGCTAGTAGTACAAGAACTAAAATGAAGCTTTGGTGGTGAAACAGTGGCTGACAGTGCTAGTAGTACAAGAACTATTATCAGCCACTGTTTCACCACCAAAGCTTCATCACAGCTAGTAGTACAAGAACTATTATCAGCCACTGTTTCACCACCAAAGCTTTATCAGTGCTAGTAGTACAAGAACTATTATCAGCCACTGTTTCACCACCAAAGCTTTATCAGTGCTAGTAGTACAAGAACTATTATCAGCCACTG
>NW_013920312.1:0-217 GCF_000517525.1 Limulus polyphemus | reverse complement strand
TCTTGTATCTTCTTATTGACAGTACACAGTATCGTTAAATCTTGTGTCTTCTTATTGACAGTACACAGTATCGTTAAATCTTGTGTCTTCTTATTGACAGTACACAGTATCGTTAAATCTTGTGTCTTCTTATTGACAATACACAGTATCGTTAAATCTAGTGTATTCTTTATGAAAGTACACAGTATCGTTAAATCTTGTGTCTTCTTATTGACAG
>NW_013920311.1:0-215 GCF_000517525.1 Limulus polyphemus | reverse complement strand
CAATAGATGTATAGAGAGCGGATTAAAACATTTAAAACAACAATAGATGCTTAGAGCAGATTAAAACATTTAAAACAAAAATAGATGTATAGAGAGCGGATTAAAACATTAAAAACAACAATAGATGAATAGAGCGGATTAAAACATTTAAAACAACAATAGATGTATAGAGAGCGGATTAAAACATTTAAAACAACAATAGATGTATAGAGAGC
>NW_013920310.1:0-216 GCF_000517525.1 Limulus polyphemus | reverse complement strand
CGGTAGTAAGAAATGTCGGGCTGTTTAGTTTTATAGATCGGTAGTAAGAAATGTCGGGCTGTTTAGTTTTATAGATCGGTAGTAAGAAATGTCGTGCTGTTTAACCTTATAGATCGGTAGTAAGAAATGTCGGGCTGTTTAGGTTTATAGATCGGTAGTAAGAAATGTCGGGCTGTTTAGTTTTATAGATCGGTAGTAAGAAATGTCGGGCTGTTT
>NW_013920309.1:0-215 GCF_000517525.1 Limulus polyphemus | reverse complement strand
GTGCCAAAAATGGTTAGAATAAAGTGTCGGAAGGAGGAGAGTCCGTGCCAAAAATGGTTAGAATAAAGTGTCGGAAGGAAGAGAGTCCGTGCCAAAAATGGTTAGAATAAAGTGTCGGAAGGAGGAGAGTCCGTGCCAAAAATGGTTAGAATAAAGTGTCGGAAGGAGGAGAGTCCGTGCCAAAAATGGTTAAAGTGTCGGAAGGAAGAGAGTCC
>NW_013920308.1:0-215 GCF_000517525.1 Limulus polyphemus | reverse complement strand
AACTAAAACAAAGCTACAGAAGATGACTACCATAACTCAAACAAAGCTACAGGTGATGTTACCATAACTCAAACAAAGCTACAGGTGATGTTACCACAACTCAAACAAAGCTACAGGTGATGACTACCATAACTCAAACAAAGCTACAGGTGATAACTACCATAACTCAAACAACGCTATAAGTCAAGACTACCATAACTCAAACAAAGCTAAGG
>NW_013920307.1:0-216 GCF_000517525.1 Limulus polyphemus | reverse complement strand
CATGGGTTATAGCCTTGGCTTTTTGGTGAAAATATGAATTTTTTTGGAAAATGGAAAAAAGTGTTTTTTTGTCGCAATATTAATAGAAAAATATCGGATAGTGCTTATTTCGTCAGAAATCTGAAAATTCAGATATTATTGCATTAACGACAAGTATTATGTCCCGTGAAAAGCTAAAAAATATTTGAACTTTAGCTAACTCAGAGTAAAAATAAT
>NW_013920306.1:0-373 GCF_000517525.1 Limulus polyphemus | reverse complement strand
GGAACAGTGGAACAGTATTATAGAACATTTACAGTCTGTATGATGAACAAACTATACTTATACAGGATGGAACAGTATTATAGAACACTTACAGTCTGTATGATGAACAAACTATACTTCTACAGGATGGAACAGTATTATAGAACACTTACAGTCTGGAACAAACTATAGATCTACAGGATGGAACAGTATTATAGAACACTTACAGTCTGTATGATGAACAAATTATACATCTACAGGATGGAACAGTATTATAGAACACTTACAGTCTGTATGATGAACAAACTATACTTCTACAGGATGGAACAGTATTATAGAACACTTACAGTCTGTATGATGAACAAACTATACATCTACAGGATGGAACAGTATT
>NW_013920305.1:0-395 GCF_000517525.1 Limulus polyphemus | reverse complement strand
TTAGTCATGTAGGTTAATTATTGTGATGAAACACTTGTAGTGATGTAGGTTACATATTGTAATGAAGCACTTGTAGTGATGTAAGTTAATTATTGTGATGAAACACTTGTACTGATGTAGGTTACATATTGTAATGAAACACTTGTAGTGATGTAGGTTACATATTGTATTGAAACACTTGTAGTGATGTAAGTTAATTATTGTGATGAAACTCTTTTTCATTACAATAATTAACCTACATCAGTACCACTTGTAGTGATGTAGGTTAATTATTGTAATGAAACACTTGTACTGATGTAGATTAGTTATTGTGATGAAACTCTTGTACTGATGTAGGTTAATTATTGTGATGAAACATTTGTACTGATGTAGGTTAATTATTGTGATGAAACACT
>NW_013920304.1:0-238 GCF_000517525.1 Limulus polyphemus | reverse complement strand
CACCAGAAAGTCTTACTCGTTCTTCTTCTAAATACAGTAGCGCACCAGAAACTCTTACTCGTTCTTCTTCTAAATACAGTAGTGCACCAGAAACTCTTACTCGTTCTTCTTCTAAATACAATAGTGTACCAGCAGCTCTTACTTGTTCTTCTTCTAAATACAGTAGTGTACCAGAAGCTCTTACTCGTTCTTCTAAATACAGTAGTGTACCACAAGCTCTTACTCGTTCTTCTAAATA
>NW_013920303.1:0-464 GCF_000517525.1 Limulus polyphemus | reverse complement strand
GAGTTTATTTGTATTTGTATATCTTATAGTGAAAAGATTATATTCGTATTGCTTATCGTGGCAAAAGTATATTTGTATTTGTATTGCTTATAGTGACAAGAGTATAATACAAATACAAATATACTCTTGTCACTATAAGCAATACAAATATACTCTTGCCACGATAAGCAATACAAATACAAATATACTCTTGTCACTATAAGCAATACAAATACAAACATACTCTTGTCACTATAAGCAATACAAGTAGCTTATAGTGTAAAGAGTTTATTTGTATTTGTATTGCTTATAGTGACAAGAGTATATTTGTATTTCTATTGCTTATAGTGACAAGAGTATATTTTAATTTGTATTGCTTATCGTGTCAAGAGTATATTTGTATTTGTATTGCTTATGGTGACAAGAGTATATTTGTATTTGTATTGCTTATCGTGGCAAGAGTATATTTGTATTGCTTATAGTGA
>NW_013920302.1:0-216 GCF_000517525.1 Limulus polyphemus | reverse complement strand
AGCGTGAAAACTGTCCATATTTTCATGTCATGATATGTAAATTAAAAATTGTTATTTTACGGTGATAATCTTGTTTTCTTGTGCCCAATAATGCATAATTTCATTTGATAAACACGTTTAGATTGAATGGTAATTTATAATCAGTCACAAGAACGTCGAATCTGAATCACTTGAAAAAAACACGGGGGTGCTTAACTTTTTTCCAGGTGTATATAA
>NW_013920301.1:0-216 GCF_000517525.1 Limulus polyphemus | reverse complement strand
CCACACTGTGGTATTTAACTCTGGTAATATATTACCATAGTACATGTGATACCTGAAGAAACAACAGTCTACACTGTGGTGTCCAACTCTGGTAATATATTACCATAGTACATGTGATACCTGAAGAAACAACAGTCTACACTGTGGTGTCCAACTCTGGTAATATATTACCATAGTACATGTGATACTTGAAGAAACAACAATCTACACTGTGGT
>NW_013920300.1:0-276 GCF_000517525.1 Limulus polyphemus | reverse complement strand
TTTGATTTGCCGCTTCTCGTTTCCATTTTCTTTTTTATCCCACTTTCTGACACCAATTTGGTTACGTCTCCGTTTGTTAATTGATTTTTCCGTAACTTCGTTCCAACGAAACTTTAACGACACAAGTCTTTACTTAATAAAACAGGTTTATTCTTTCCGAATATAACTCTGCGATACACTTAATCTCAATACTCGCGCTAAAACAACACTAATCAACGAACGTCAACAATACTTCTGACTGCAGTTCAATTACTCACAATACTTCTGACTGCAGTT
>NW_013920299.1:0-216 GCF_000517525.1 Limulus polyphemus | reverse complement strand
TAAGAGTAAGAAACAGAGGAGCAACATGATGTACGACCTCAAGCTCAAAGAACAAGACAAGCTCAAACACGATCTAATTTCAAATAAAGCTTTGTTTGATTAAATGCTTTGTTATTTCTCGCATCACAGCTTTTGTCTATTTATTGAATAATTTGCGGAAAAAAATACTGGTCTATGCATTTCAAGTCTAAATTTTCACCGTGCAACGCCGGGTAA
>NW_013920298.1:0-354 GCF_000517525.1 Limulus polyphemus | reverse complement strand
TCTACTGTTGTTTTAATGTTGGTCTTTGACACTGGTATGTTACAACCGGTTTGAATGTCGTTAATATCTACTGTTGTTTAATGTTGGTCTTTGACCCTGGAATGTTACTACCTGTTTAAATGTCATATGATATCTACTGACTGGTATGTTACTACCTGTTTAAATGCCGTTAATATCTACTGTTGTTTAATGTTAGTCTTTGACACTGGTATGTTACTACCTGTTTAAATGTCGTTAATATCTACTGTTGTTTAATGTTGGTCTTTGACATTGGTATGTTACTACTTGTTTAAATGTCGTTAATATCTACTGTTGTTTAATGTTTTTCTTTGACACTGGTATGTTACTACTGTT
>NW_013920297.1:0-214 GCF_000517525.1 Limulus polyphemus | reverse complement strand
ATAGATGGAGGAAAAAATTAAGAAAAAATACTTGGAAGTTCAGTTATCTCTCAATAGATGGAGAGAAAAAATTAAGAAAGAAATACTTGGAAGTTCAGTTATCTCTCGATAGATAGAGACTGTACTGAACTATTATTAAAAACTTTTACTTAAAATACAATAGAAGTAAGTACTGTCACTACCTTATATTTGCACAACAACACGTCATGATGCT
>NW_013920296.1:0-216 GCF_000517525.1 Limulus polyphemus | reverse complement strand
GGGTGGATGATTAAAGAACTGGATGTACAGTTGTATCGGGTGGATGATTAAAGAACAGGATGTACAGTTGTCTCGTGTGGATAATTAAAGAACAGGATGTACAGTTGTATCGAGTGGATGATTACAGAACAGGATGTACAGTTGTATCGGGTGGATGAATAAAGAACAGGATGTACAGTTGTATCGAGTGGATGATTACAGAACAGGATGTACAGT
>NW_013920295.1:0-215 GCF_000517525.1 Limulus polyphemus | reverse complement strand
ATATCCAGTTACTAATAACTGAGACTGTATTAATTTTACTACTCAGTTACTAATAACACCATACTCATCTTTAGTCTTACTTGGTACAACTACTCCATGAACACCTAGGTGTAACTCTAATTACCGAATGTGTAACCCCATACTCATCTTTAGCGTTATTTGGTACAACAACTCCACGAACACGTAGGTGTAAGTCTAGTTACCAAATATTAACC
>NW_013920294.1:0-215 GCF_000517525.1 Limulus polyphemus | reverse complement strand
AAAAAACATGGGCTATATATAGCCTTGGCTTTTTCAGTGAAAATATGATTTTTTTTAAAATGGAAAAAAGTGATTTTTAAACGCAATATTAATATTCAAATATTGGATACAGTTTATTTCGTCGGGAAAAACAAAATTGAGACATTGTAACCTGAACGAAAACAATTATATCCTATGAAAATCTAAAAAAATTGAACTTTTGCTAACAGAGAATA
>NW_013920293.1:0-216 GCF_000517525.1 Limulus polyphemus | reverse complement strand
ATTGACATTGTTTCGATGTTCACAAATGTTCCATTTATTGACATTGTTTCGATATTCACAAATGTCCCATTTATTGACATTGTTTCGATATTCACAAATGTCCCATTTATTGACATTGTTTCGATATTCACAAATGTCCCATTTATTGACATTGTTTCGATATTCACAAATGTCCCATTTATTGACATTGTTTCGATATTCACAAATGTCCCATTT
>NW_013920292.1:0-216 GCF_000517525.1 Limulus polyphemus | reverse complement strand
ATAGATGTAACAGCTAGTGAGTTTGGTATTGAATGAAATGTCTACAGGACAACGATCAGCGATACACAAACGATAGATGTAACAGCTAGTGAGTTTGGTATTGAATGAAATGCCTACTGGACAAGGATCAATGATAGACAAAAGATAGATGTAACAGCTAGTGTGTATTGAATGAAATACCTACTGGACAATGATGAGTGATAGACAAAAGATAGA
>NW_013920291.1:0-213 GCF_000517525.1 Limulus polyphemus | reverse complement strand
CGTTTCCAACGTGTGAATGTTGCTTTGTCTCTTCTGGCGCGAAATGCGCGTGAACCATTTTTGGACAGAATTGTCACCGGCGATGAATAATGGATTCTTTACGCGAATATTAAACGCCAAAAACAATGGCTCAGTCCTAGACAAAAACTACTTCCGATCCCAAAACCTGGACTACATCCGCAGAAAGTGATGCTTTGCATTTGGTAAGACATC
>NW_013920290.1:0-391 GCF_000517525.1 Limulus polyphemus | reverse complement strand
TACTGTGTAGTTTCAATTAGAAGAAACAAGATTTAACAAAACTGTGTACTTATTGACAGAAGACACACGATTTAACAATACTGTGTACTATCAATAAAAATAAGTAAGAAAACACAAAATTCAACGATACTGTGTACTGTCAATAAGAAGACCAAGATTTAACTATACAGTGTACTGTCAGTAAGAAAATCTTGTGTCTTCTTATTGACAGTATAGAGTATCGTTAAATTATTGAAAGTACACAGAAGACACAAGATTTAACGATACTGTGTACTGTCTATAAGAAGACACACGATTTAACGATACTGTGTACTGTCAATAAGAAGACGCAAGATTTAACGATACTGTGTACTGTCAAATAAGAGGACACAAGATTTAGCGATACTGTGTA
>NW_013920289.1:0-216 GCF_000517525.1 Limulus polyphemus | reverse complement strand
ACTGTCAATAAGAAAACACAAGATTTAACGATACTGTGTCTTTCAATAAGAAGACACAAGATTTAACAAAACTATGTACTGTTAATAAGAAGACACACGATTTAGCAATACTGTGTACTTTCAATAAAAAGACACAAGATTTAACGATACTGTGTACTGTCAATAAGAAGACACAAGATTTATCGATACTATGTACTGTCAAAAAGAAGACACAAG
>NW_013920288.1:0-214 GCF_000517525.1 Limulus polyphemus | reverse complement strand
TTGTCCTGTATGACATCTATATAAGATCAGGGAATGTCCTGTATGACATCTATATAAGATCAGGGAATGTCCTGTATGACATCTATATAAGATCAGGGAATGTCTGTATGACATCTATATAAGATACAGAGAATGTGCTGTATGACATCTGTATAAGATCAGGGAATGTCCTGTATGACATGTATATAAGATCAGGGAATGTCCTGTATGACAT
>NW_013920287.1:0-216 GCF_000517525.1 Limulus polyphemus | reverse complement strand
GTTCAGTAACACAGTGGTTAATACTTCAGTAACACAGTAGTTAATAGTTCAGTAACACAGTAGTTAATACTTCAGTAACACAGTAGTTAATAGTTCAGTAACACAGTGGTTAATACTTCAGTAACACAGTGGTTGATACTTCAGTAACACAGTAGTTGATACTTCAGTAACACAGTGGTTAATAGTTCAGTAACACAGTAGTTGATAGTTCAGTAA
>NW_013920286.1:0-213 GCF_000517525.1 Limulus polyphemus | reverse complement strand
CTCTTGAATGATCATGAATTATCGGGTAAGCCCGAGTTTGTTCGAGACGCCCTCTTTTTTTTTTTTTTTTTTTAGTATATAAGCCTGCAAAATAAGCCAGCTAGAGATAGATAATTGGGTCAAGCGAACAGTGATCACGGTAAGTTGATTCTGTTTCTGTGTTTTGCAGTCGCTTGGGGCGAAATTATCGAGCTTGTGATTCGCTGTGATTTA
>NW_013920285.1:0-401 GCF_000517525.1 Limulus polyphemus | reverse complement strand
GACCTACCGTGTTATCTCTGTAGTTTATTTTAAGGACATGAAAGATGACCTACCGTGTTATCTCTGTAGCTTATTTTAAGCACATGAAAGATGACCCACCGTGTTATCTCTAGCTTATTTTAAGGACATGAAAGATGACCTACTGTGTTATCTCTGTAGCTTATTTTAAGGACATGAAAGATGAACCTACCGTGTTATCTCTGTAGCTTATTCTAAGGACATGAAAGATGACCTACCGTGTTATCTCTGTAGTTTATTTTAAGGACATGAAAGATAACCTACTGTTACGTCTCCGTTTGTTAATTAACTTTCCGTAACTTCGTTCCGACGAAACTTTAGCGACACAAGTTCTTTACTTAATAAAACTGGTTTATTCTTTCCGAATACAACTTTACCGATAC
>NW_013920284.1:0-472 GCF_000517525.1 Limulus polyphemus | reverse complement strand
CTGTATCTAGTGATTATCGTGTGGGTAAGGCTGGTGTCTGTATCTAGTGATTATTGTCCTGGTAAGGTTGGTGTCTGTATCTAGTGATTATTGTGTAGGTAAGGTTGGTGTCTGTATCTAGTGATTATTGTCCTGGTAAGGTTGGTGTCTGTATCTAGTGATTATTGTGTAGGTAAGGTTGGTGTCTGTATCTAGTGATTACTAGATACAGACACCAACCTTACCTACACAATAATCACTAGATACAAACACCAGCCTTACCTACACAATAATCACTAGATACAGACACCAACCTTACCAGGACAATAATCACTAGATACAGACACCAGCTTTACCTACACAATAATCATTAGATATAGACACCAGCCTTACCTACACAATAATCACTAGATACAGACACCAGCCTTACCCACACGAACAGACACCAACCTTACCTACACAATAATCACACTAGATATTATTGTGTAGGTAA
>NW_013920283.1:0-216 GCF_000517525.1 Limulus polyphemus | reverse complement strand
ATACAATCTAAACTAGTAATACACTACCTTAAAAATATATACACACTTCTAATCATTTATAAACAATCTAAACTACTTATACACTACCTGAAAAATATATACACTCTTCTCATAATTTATATACAATCTAAACTAGTAATACACTACCTGAAAAATATATACACTTTTCTAATCATTTATAAACAATTTAAACTACTTATGCACTACATGAAAAAT
>NW_013920282.1:0-216 GCF_000517525.1 Limulus polyphemus | reverse complement strand
TTGGTGTCAGATAGTGGGACGGAAAAGAAAAAAAAATGGAAAGGAGAGGCGGCAAATCAAACTACAACTTAGCAGATTTGATGGCAGCAATACAAGAACAGCAAAAGAAACAATAAGAGAGACAACAGCAGTTGCAAGAAAACCTGCAACAATGGCAGCTCGAACAACAAAATAAACAAGAAAAGAAACAAGAAGAGAAATTACAGCAGTTGTTGG
>NW_013920281.1:0-215 GCF_000517525.1 Limulus polyphemus | reverse complement strand
AAATATTAATAGCGATCAATCTACCCTAACTATAGAGACACAATAAATCAAATATTAATAGCGATCAATCTACCCTAACTATAGACACAATAAATCAAATATTAATATTGATCAATCTACCCTAACTATATAGACACAATAAATCAAATATTAATATTGATCAATCTACCCTAACTATATAGACATAATAAATCAAATATTAATATTGATCAATC
>NW_013920280.1:0-216 GCF_000517525.1 Limulus polyphemus | reverse complement strand
AAGAAGTGCTGCTATAAAATATTTATGTTGTATAATTAACAACTATTAACAGGCAAGAAGTGCTACTATAAAATATTTATATTGTACAATTAACAACTATTAACAGGCACAAAGTGCTACTATAAAATATTCATATTGTATAATTAACAACTATTAACAGGCACAAAGTGCTGCTGTAAAATATTTATATTGTACAATTAACAACTATTAACAGGC
>NW_013920279.1:0-216 GCF_000517525.1 Limulus polyphemus | reverse complement strand
GCATGGCACACAGGGCCTACCCAACTGCACCACCGATCTCTTCAAGTTGTTGCTGAGGGATCAATTCGTAGATGCCTTGGACAGTCCGCAACTTAAGATACAAGTGAAGCAAGCACACCCCTCTACCATGCAGGATGCAATGGCCAGAGCTCTCGAATTGGAATCTTACGTTAAGTCCAGCACAGAGGTACCGAGGTTGGTACAGTCATATGGATT
>NW_013920278.1:0-216 GCF_000517525.1 Limulus polyphemus | reverse complement strand
CAACCTTTGAAACTGACGTAGCGTAGAGGTTCTTCTGTAAGCCACAATAACCTTTGACTCTGACATAGCGTAGAGGTTCTTCTGTAAGCCACGATAACCTTTGAATCTGACATAGCGTAGAGGTTCTTCTGTAAGCCACAATAACCTTTGAAACTGACGTAGCATAGAGGTTCTTCTGTAAGCCACAATAACCTTTGAAACTGACATAGCATAGAG
>NW_013920277.1:0-215 GCF_000517525.1 Limulus polyphemus | reverse complement strand
AGATTATGTCATTCAAGTGTAATATGTAGAATAGGTCATTCAAGTGTAATATGTAGAATAGGTCATTTAAGTGTAATATGTAGAATAGGTCATTCAAGTGTAATATGTAGAATATGTCATTCAAGTGTAATGTAAATGAGATAAAATGTATACATCAGTTTGGTTTGGTAACTATGTGTTTGTTTGGTATATTTTGGTAACTATGTGTTTGTTTA
>NW_013920276.1:0-216 GCF_000517525.1 Limulus polyphemus | reverse complement strand
AGTCAGGCAAGATTAACACATATAAGCAAATTAAGCCATAAAATATGGTCTCCAGCTGAATTGGGGGTCAACGAGAAGTCAGTCTTATTTGCCCCTCCTCAAGCACCTTCACTAGCTCAGTGGTAAACCTGCAGACTTATAACGCTAAAATTTGGGTTTTGATACCCACGTAGGCACAGCATAGAAAACCCATTGTGTTTCTTCATGATTAAATAG
>NW_013920275.1:0-216 GCF_000517525.1 Limulus polyphemus | reverse complement strand
ATAACGATGAGTATGTTGGTTACAAATTCGGTAACTAGAGTTACACCTAGGTGTTAGTGGAGTAGTTGTACCAAATAACGCTAAAGATGAGTATGGGTTACACATTCAGTAACTAGAGTTACACCTAGGTGTTTATGGAGTATTTGAACCAAGTAAGGATAAAGATGAATATGTTGGTTATAAATTCGGTAACTAGAGTTACACCTAAGTGTTAAT
>NW_013920274.1:0-216 GCF_000517525.1 Limulus polyphemus | reverse complement strand
AGTCAAAGAAAACAGTCAGCATCACTTTGACGTTGCTGCGCACTTGGCGGGCCTTCTTTGGTCTTGGTGACGTGGTTCAACAGGCTCCTTACTCTTCTGATATGGCTCCTTGCGACTTCTGGCTGTTCCCCAAACTCAAGAGGCCATTAAAGGGAACGCGATTTCAGACAAGAGAGGACATAATGGCTGCAACGACAGCTGAGCTAAACTCCATTT
>NW_013920273.1:0-219 GCF_000517525.1 Limulus polyphemus | reverse complement strand
AGGTTTTAGTATTATAAGTAGTAATTTTATAATACAGGTTTTAGTGTTATAAGTAGTCATTGTATACAATAGGTTTTAGTGTTATAAGTAGTCACTGTATACCACAGGTTTTAGTGTTATAAGTAGTCACTGTATACCACAGGTTTTAGTGTTATAAGTAGTCACTGTATACCACAGGTTTTAGTATTATAAGTAGTAATTTATAATACAGGTTTTAGT
>NW_013920272.1:0-214 GCF_000517525.1 Limulus polyphemus | reverse complement strand
AACATTCCAGTCATTTTGGCGGCTATTACAAAACTTTGCCAATTCCTATCCCACTGTCCAGTTGTACTTTTCTACCATCCCAACAGACTATGGGTGAAGTGGCGTTGTCCTGGTCTTTCGGATGCCAAATAACTTGTAGCATTCTTGGAACAGGGCTGATTCAAAGTTACGGCCTTGATCTGAATGCAGTTCATATGGCATACCAAATCTGAAG
>NW_013920271.1:0-216 GCF_000517525.1 Limulus polyphemus | reverse complement strand
TATACGCTTCATCATCATTTGCTAGTCAATAAACAATAAACCGAGAAATTACATTTTCAATAGAGAGGGATGTTAAGTATGTCAAATATCATTTTGTAACTGTATTAACACTAAAAAACAAGTTCATATTTTCCTATTGAAATAAGGAATAGGTTTAATTAAGATACCCTTAAAAAGCCTTAAAACTTTAAGTTCCTTATTTAAACGAGACAAATT
>NW_013920270.1:0-216 GCF_000517525.1 Limulus polyphemus | reverse complement strand
CTACAAGAGTGAATATGTTATCCATAATGATTATATCTGCAATACTGAATATATTATCCATAACGATTATCTCTAGAAGAGTGCATATATTACCCGTTACGATTAACTCTACAAGAGTGAATATATTATCCGTAACGATTATCTCTAGAAGAGTGAATATATTATCCATAACGATTAACTCTACAACTGTGAATATACCATCCATTAAGATTAATT
>NW_013920269.1:0-216 GCF_000517525.1 Limulus polyphemus | reverse complement strand
AATTTATAACCACCATACTCATCGTTAGCGTTATTTGGTACAACAACTCCACGAACACCTAGGTGTAACTCTAGTTACCGAATTTGTAACCACCATACTCGTCTTTAGCATTATTTGGTACAACAACTCCACGAACACATAGGTGTAACTCTAGTTACCGAATTTATAACTACCATACTCATCTTTAGCCTTACTTGGTACAACTACTCCTTAAAC
>NW_013920268.1:0-215 GCF_000517525.1 Limulus polyphemus | reverse complement strand
TAATAATATAGATATAACCTGCCAACCCACCTTGGTCTAGAACTAATAATATAGATATAACCTGCCAACCCATCTTGGTCCAGGACTAATAACTTAATATAGATATAACCTGCCAATCCATCTTGGTCCAGGACTAATAACTTAATATAGATATAACCTGTCAACCCATCTTGGTCCAGGACTAATAACTTAATATAGATATAACCTACCAACCC
>NW_013920267.1:0-317 GCF_000517525.1 Limulus polyphemus | reverse complement strand
TATCAAAAGTCGCTAAAGAAATTCACATGTGCCATTCATTACTGTACTCACGTTTTATTTCAAAAGTCGCTAAAGGAATTCACATGTGCCATTCATTACTGGTATTCACGTTTTATTTCAAAAGCCGCTAAAGGAATTCACATGTGCCATTCATTACTGTATTCACGTTTTATTTCAAAAGCCGCTAAAGGAATTCACATGTGCCATTCATTACTATATTCACGTTTTATTTCAAAAGTCGCTAAAGGAATTCACATGTGCCATTCATTACTGTATTCACGTTTTATTTCAAAAGTCGCTAAAGGAAATATTAGAAG
>NW_013920266.1:0-357 GCF_000517525.1 Limulus polyphemus | reverse complement strand
ATAGCATTAAATATTAAAGTTTTTCCCCATAATATTGTATGTTGGTTAGTTTTCAAATGTTCGGCTATAGGTGAAGTTTCTATTTCATTATTTCTTGCATAACTTTCATGTTCTTGCAATCTGTATTACGAAAATAAATATAAATACAGAAAATAGAAAGGTACCATGGCAGAACAAAATTTGTAAAATTAGAACCAAATAATACACTTTAACAGATAAAAGAAATAAGCTCAGAAATCACAAAAACAAAAATGTTTACAGGAAAGTGCAGTCAATGACAAAGAATTGGCAAATGAATGAACTATCTGTATGCAGAAAATAAACAATACAATACTAGAAAAATTTACAAAAAATATT
>NW_013920265.1:0-307 GCF_000517525.1 Limulus polyphemus | reverse complement strand
TTATTGAAATACCATTAAAGTGTCAGTTCTACTATAGATAGAAATTATATTAATCAACTACAGTAGAACTTACATTTTACTGGTATTTCAGAAAGAAAACATTTACATTAATCATTGAAATACCAGTAAAATGTCAATTCTACTATAGACAGAGATTATATTAGTCATTTAAATACCAGTAAAATGTCAGTTCTACTGTAGATAGAAATCATTTACACTAATTATTGAAATACCATTAAAGTGTCAGTTCTACTATAGATAGAAATTATATCAATCACTGAAATACCAGTAAAATGTAAGTTCTACT
>NW_013920264.1:0-450 GCF_000517525.1 Limulus polyphemus | reverse complement strand
CTGTGGTTTGGTTAACCATGCAAACATAGTACAAACATAATACTTTGTTCTATGTCAGTACTAGCTGTGGTTTAGTTAACCATGCAAACATAGTACAAACATAATACTTTGTTCTGTGTCAGTACTAGCTGTGGTTTAGTTAACCATGCAAACATAGTACAAAAATAACATTTTGTTCTGTGTCAGTACTAGGTGTGGTTTGGTTAACCATGCAAACATAGTACAAAACATAATAAACATAACACTTTGTTCTATGTCAGTACTAGCTGTGGTTTGGTTAACCATGCAAACATAGTACAAAAATAACATTTTGTTCTGTGTCAGTACCAGCTGTGGTTTGGTTAACCATGCAAACATAGTACAAACATAATACTTTGTTCTGTGTCAGTACTAGCTGTGGTTTAGTTAACCATGCAAACATGCTACAAACATAACACTGTGTTCTGTCAG
>NW_013920263.1:0-216 GCF_000517525.1 Limulus polyphemus | reverse complement strand
GACTGGTAGGTTTAATCATGTGTCTCTGTCAGTCAAAACTTAGTGCTCGATAATAAGTTACCTAGACTGGTAGGTTTAATCATATGTCTTCGTCAGTCAAAACTTATTGCTCGATAATAAGTTACCTAGACTGGTAGCTTTAATCATGTGTCTCTGTCAGTCAAAACTTAGTGGTCGATAATAAGTTACCTAGACTAGTAGGTTTAATCACATGTC
>NW_013920262.1:0-216 GCF_000517525.1 Limulus polyphemus | reverse complement strand
TACAAGTCTGTTTTTATTGCTCATATGTACACAAGTTCATGTCTTCTTGCATAAACAGTGTAGAAATCTCTAACTTTCCAGTTTGAAAAACCTCTCTCGTCATGACTACATACCCAGTGGTAAGTAGAAGTACTACTATAGGTAATAACTGATTCTAAATTAATCCATTTGTCATAGGGTAAAAAATTTGATTCCTTGCAAACTGAATCATACCAT
>NW_013920261.1:0-215 GCF_000517525.1 Limulus polyphemus | reverse complement strand
TCTTGTGTCTTCTTATTGACAGTACACAATATTGATAACTCCTTTATCTCCTTATTGACAGGACACAAAATTTTTAAATTATGTGTCTTCTTATTGACAGTACACAGTATTGATAAATCCTGTATCTTCTTATTGACAGGACACAGTATTGATAAATCCTTTATCTTCTTATTGACAGGACACAGTATTGTTAAATCTTGTTTCTTATTTTTGAC
>NW_013920260.1:0-248 GCF_000517525.1 Limulus polyphemus | reverse complement strand
CATGACAAAACACAATTATAGATGAATGGGGGAAAAAGATTAATTGCCAAAAAATCCATAAAACTGCACTTCTTGAGGTCTAAATAACACTTGGAAAATAACATATAATTGCAATTACATAAAACATGACAAAACACAATTATAGCTAAATGGGGGAAAAAGATTAATTGCCAAAAAATCTATAAAATTGCACTTCTTGAGGTCTAAATAACATTTGGAAAATAACATATAATTGCAATTACATAAAA
>NW_013920259.1:0-216 GCF_000517525.1 Limulus polyphemus | reverse complement strand
AATGTTTTTCTTTGACACTGGGATGTTACTACCGGTTTAAATGTCGTTAATATCTACTGTTGTTTAATGTTTTTCTTTGACACTGGTATGTTACTACCTGTTTAAATGTTGTTAATATCTACTGTTATTTAATGTTGGCCTTTGACACTGGTATGTTACTACTTGTTTAAATGTCGTTAATATCTACTGTTGTTTAATGTTGGTCTTTGACACTGC
>NW_013920258.1:0-412 GCF_000517525.1 Limulus polyphemus | reverse complement strand
TTTAACAATACTGTGTACTATCAATCTTGTGTCTCCTTATTGACAGTACAGAGTATCGTTAAATCTTGTGCCTTTTTTGAGAGTACACAGTATCGTTAAATCTTGTGTCATTTTAACAGTATCGTTAAACTTATTGGCAGTACACAGTATCGTTAAATTTTGTGTCTTCTTATTGACAGTACAAATCGTGTGTCTTAAGCAAGACTGTGTACTATCAGTAAAGGACACAAGATTTAGCAAGACAGTGTAATGTCAATAAGAAGACACAAGATTTAACGATACTGTGTACTGTCAATAAGAAGACACAAGATTTAGCAATACTGTGTACTATCAAGAAGAAGACACACGATTTAGAAATACTGTGTACTATCAGTAAAGGACACAAGATTTAGCAAGACTGTGTAATGTCACT
>NW_013920257.1:0-739 GCF_000517525.1 Limulus polyphemus | reverse complement strand
CATAATGGTATTTTTTACCTTTATAACAGTCGACAAAATATAGTTTAAGAAGGATTAAAAAAATCTAGTGGAAGGAAAACTAAAAGGTCAACAAAATATTGGGGAAGGAAGACTAAAAGTCCGTTATAACAGTCGACAAAATATAGTTGAAAACTGACTAAAACGACCCATATCAATAGGACCCTTATCAATGTCAACCAAAATCTAGTGGAAAACTGACTAAAACAAAATAAAAATAGCTAGTTTAAGAAGGCCTAAAAAGTCCGTTACGAAAGTCGACAAAATCGAGTGGAAGAAAACTAAACACACGTTTTCAAAGTCAACAAAATAGTTTAAGAAGGATTAAAAATACCATTATGAAAGTCATTAAAATATAGTGTAAGAAAGACTAAAAATACCGCTATCAAAGTCAAAAATATCTAGTCTAATAAGACCTAAAAAGTCAGTTATGAAAGTCGACAAAATCAAGTGGAATCAAAACTGACTAAAACGACAAAATATAGTGGACTGTTATAAACGGTCTTTTAGTATTCCTTCCTCCAGATTTCGTTGACATTGATAAGGGTCCTTTTAGTCAGTTTTCCACTAGATTTTGTTTACTTTGAAAACGTGTTTTTAGTTTTCTTCCACAAGATTTTGTCGACTTTCATAACTGTCTTTTTAGGCCTTCATAGACTAGATATTTTCGACTGTGATAGAGGTATTTTTAGTCTTTGTTACCCTATATTTTAATGACTTT
>NW_013920256.1:0-216 GCF_000517525.1 Limulus polyphemus | reverse complement strand
TGACGCAACAATATTGTAAAATGTTGTTACGGAAATTCTTCAACTAAAGGTAACCCTAGATAATTGATATTGTAAAATGTTGTCATGGAAATTCTTCAACTAAAGTTAACCCTAGATAATTGATATTGTAAAATGTTGTCATGGAACTTCTTCAACTAAAGTTAACCCTAGATAATTGATATTGTAAAATGTTGTCATGGAACTTCTTCAACTAAA
>NW_013920255.1:0-216 GCF_000517525.1 Limulus polyphemus | reverse complement strand
CCTCACTCCTTACTTAACTTCTTACCTGAGACAAAGAGCCACGAGGGACACAACATATGAAGAAACTAGCTGGATTTTCTATGCATTTATCTCTGCATCTTTACTGCTTTATTTTGGGGGCAAAACTAGGTCGTCTTGTTGGACGTCGTTGGAACATGATTATTGGTTCTTGTATTTTTTGGTAAGATTTACATTTATATATGTATTTGATAATAA
>NW_013920254.1:0-216 GCF_000517525.1 Limulus polyphemus | reverse complement strand
AATACCTCACTAGTAACAAGTAATGTACATAAGAACCAATTCTTCCAGTTAGTAACATGTAACATAAATGTTGATATCTCACTAGTAACAAGTAATGTACGTAAGAACCAATTCTTCCAGTTAGTAACATGTAACATAAATGTTGATACCTCACTAGTAACAAATAATGTACGTAAGAACCAATTCTTCCAGTTAGTAACATGTAACATAAATGTT
>NW_013920253.1:0-216 GCF_000517525.1 Limulus polyphemus | reverse complement strand
TCCTATTTAATCCAGTCGGACTTAAACAAACACATGTAGATATGTTGTAAATATATGAGTTAATAAACACATTGGCTGCAGATTAAAGTCAACAGTGGGTCATAGAACGATAATTGTTATTGGATCTATTCAATCCACTCGGACTTGAGGAAACCAATGAAGATATGTTGTAAATAGATGAGTAAATAAACACTTTGGCTGCAGACTAAAGTCAAC
>NW_013920252.1:0-216 GCF_000517525.1 Limulus polyphemus | reverse complement strand
GGGGTCACAAACTAATACATATTGACAGCTTGTGAAAGTACATGAAGATACACAAAACATACTAGAAGTTATAGTATGGAAATTTAAAAGTTCAGTTTGGGGTCACAAACTAATACATATTGACAGCTTGTGAAAGTACATGAAGATACACAAAACATACTAGAAGTTATAGTATGGAAATTAAAAGGTTCAGTTTGGGGTCACAAACTAATACAC
>NW_013920251.1:0-309 GCF_000517525.1 Limulus polyphemus | reverse complement strand
TAACATATTAAGTAACTACTGTACTAAATGACACTTAATACAGCTAAGGAAAGTCTTTTCCATAAAACCAGTTTCACATAGTAGTTACTTAATGTGTCATTTTAGTACACTTTCTTTAGCTGTATTAACTTGTCAATAAAATCAGTTTCACATAGTAGTTACTTAATGTGCCATTTTAGTACACTTTCCTTAGCTGTATTAACTTTCCATAAAACCAGTTTCACATAGTAGTTACTTAATGTGTCATTTTAGTACACTTTCCTTAGCTGTATTAACTTGTCAATAAAATCAGTTTAACATAGTAGTTAC
>NW_013920250.1:0-216 GCF_000517525.1 Limulus polyphemus | reverse complement strand
AACACCTCTATTAAAGCAATACAAAAATCATCTGTACTTTCTATGTAGGGATAGCACAGATGCTTCTATTAAAGCAATATAAAAATCATCTGTACTATCTATGTAGGGATAGCACGGATGCCTATATTAGAGCAATACAAAAATTATCTGTACTATCTATGTAGGGATAGCAAGGATGCCTGTATAAAAGCAATACAAAATCATCTGTACTTTCTA
>NW_013920249.1:0-216 GCF_000517525.1 Limulus polyphemus | reverse complement strand
AATATCAGCTGTATATTATTATGTTAAGTGTTGACAATACATTAACTGGGGAATATCTGCTGTATATTATTATGTTAAGTGTTGACACTACATTAACCATGTAATATCAGCTGTATATTATTATGTTTAGTGTTGACAGTACATTAACTGTGGAATATCAGTTGTATATTATTATGTTAAGTGTTGAAAATACATTAACTATGGAATATCAGCTGT
>NW_013920248.1:0-215 GCF_000517525.1 Limulus polyphemus | reverse complement strand
TTATCAATGTCAACAAAATATGGAGGAAGGAAGACTAAAAGACCGTTATAACAGTCGACAAAATATAGTGGAAAACTGACTAAAAGGACCCATATCAATGTACAACAAAATCTAGTAGGACAGGAAGACTAAAAGACCGTTATAACAGTCGACAAAAGTATAGTTTTAGAAGGATTAAAAATACCATTATGAAAGTCATTAAAATATAGTGTAAG
>NW_013920247.1:0-216 GCF_000517525.1 Limulus polyphemus | reverse complement strand
TTGTTCCTTGCCAGTCACAGGACGACTATGTTGTTCCATACCAATCATAGAGTGTCTATGTTGTTCCTTGCCAATCACAGGACGACTTTGTCGTTCCATACCAATCATAGAGTGTCTTTGTTGTTCCTTGCCAATCATAGAGTGCCTATGTTGTCCCTTGCCAATCACAGGACGACTATGTTGTTCCATACCAAATATAGAGTGTCTATGTTGTTT
>NW_013920246.1:0-211 GCF_000517525.1 Limulus polyphemus | reverse complement strand
GGGTCTTCATGACCTTATGATGTATTGTACTATGGCATGCTGTATTAATTATAACTTTATTTTATATAACAAGTGAATACACGGGGTCTTTATGACCTTATGATGTATTGATGTTTGGACATACTGTTGTAATTAGAACAGTATTTTATATAACTAATGAATATACGGGGTCTGTATGACCTTATGATGTATTGTACTATGACATGTTGTT
>NW_013920245.1:0-216 GCF_000517525.1 Limulus polyphemus | reverse complement strand
AATAATAAGCAATGATCTAATTTTATCTAAATAATACCTATAGATATAAAAACAAACTAAAATAGCTTTTACAATAATAAGCAATGATCTAATTTTATCCAAATAATACCTATAGATATAAATACAAACTAAAATAACTTTTACAATAATAAGCAATGATCTAATTTTATCCAAATAATACCTATAGATATAAAAACAAACTAAAATAGCTTTTAC
>NW_013920244.1:0-371 GCF_000517525.1 Limulus polyphemus | reverse complement strand
TCCACAAGAATTAACAATATTGTGTACTGTCAATAAGAAGACACAAGATTTAACGATACTGTGTACTGTCAATAAGAAGACACAAGATTTACGATACTGTGTACTGTCAATAAGAAGACACAAGTTATAAGAATACTGTGTACTATTACTAACAAGCCACAAGAATTAACAATACTGTGTACTATCACTATCAAGCCACAAGATTTAAAGATACAATACACAGTATTGTTAATTCTTGTGGCTGTCAATAAGAAGACACAAGATTTAACGATACTTTGTACTGTCAATAAGAAGACACAAGATTTACGATACTGGCTACTGTCAATAAGAAGGCACAAGATATAATGATACTGTGTACTGTCAATAAGAAG
>NW_013920243.1:0-216 GCF_000517525.1 Limulus polyphemus | reverse complement strand
TTTTCCATCTTACAATCAGGTTGTTAATGCCCTGATTAAAGAAATCACTTGGATGCATCTTAAATGTGACATCATAACATCAGCAAGCTTGGTACATCTAGTGACTGAGCTGCATCTTAAATGTGACATCATAACATCAGCAAGCTTGGTACATCTAGTGACTGAGCTGCATCTTAAATGTGACATCATAACATCAGCAAGCTTGGTACATCTGGT
>NW_013920242.1:0-216 GCF_000517525.1 Limulus polyphemus | reverse complement strand
CACAAAGGAGAGACAGAAAGTATACTTGGCTGACATTGAAGATGAATGCATCTTAGGATTGGACTATCTATTACCGAGGAAGTTTGTAATTGATTTTGATAAAATGACGTTTGGGAATAACAAAGGCCAAGTTCCGGTAACTGTTAAAAGAGAGGTTGAACTAATTAGGTGTCATTGGGCTGAAGTCCAGCCGACTGAAAAAGTTGATGGTGATGA
>NW_013920241.1:0-844 GCF_000517525.1 Limulus polyphemus | reverse complement strand
AATTGACATTTCACAGTATCGTTAAATCTTGTGTCTTCTTAATGACAGTACAAAATATCGTTAAATCTTGTGTCTTCTTTTTGATAGTACACAGTATTGTGACAGTACACAGTATCGTTAAATCTTGTGTCTTCTTATTGAAAGACACAGTATTGTTAAATCTTGTGTCTTCTTATTGACAGTCCACAATATAGTTAAATCTTGGGTCTTCTTATTGACAGTACACAGTATTGTTAAATTTTGTGTCTTCTTATTGACAGTACACAGTATCGCTGTGTACTGTCAAAAAAGAAGACACAAGATTTAAACGATTTAGCAATACTGTCAAATAAGAAGACACGATTTAACAAAACTGTGTAAATAAGAAGACACAACTTTCAATAAGAAGACACAAGATTTAACGATACTGTGTACTGTCAATAAGAAGACACAATATTTAACGATACTGTGTAATGTCAATTAGAAGACACAAGATTTAACAATACTGTATCTTTCAATAAGAAGACACAAGATTTAACGATACTGTGTACTGTCTTTAACAATACTGTGTACTGTCAATAAGAAGACACAAGATTTAACTATACTGTGGACTGTCAATAAGAAGACACAAGATTTAACAATACTGTGTTCTTGTGTCTTTTTATTGATAGTACACAGTATTGCTAAATCGTGTGTCTTCTCATTGACAGTACACAGTATCGTTAAATCTTGTGTCTTCTTATTGACAGTACACAGTATCGTTAAATCTTGTGTCTTCTTATTGACAGTTCACAGTATCGTTAAATCTTGTGTCTTCTTATTGAAAGTACACAGTATCTTTAAATCTTTTGTCTTCTTATTGACA
>NW_013920240.1:0-215 GCF_000517525.1 Limulus polyphemus | reverse complement strand
AAGAAGAAAGATATATACAGGGAATATATGCTCGACAAGAAGAAGAAAGATATATACAGTGAATATGTGCTCGACAAGAAGAAGAAAGATATATACAGTGAATATATGCTCGACAAGAAGAAGAAGAAAGATATATACAGTGAATATATGCTCGACAAGAAGAAGAAAGATATATACAGTGAATATGTGCTCGACAAGAAGAAGAAAATCTATAC
>NW_013920239.1:0-216 GCF_000517525.1 Limulus polyphemus | reverse complement strand
TTGAAGTATATGTTACATGGTTTATAAGAAGGGAAGTTGAAGTATAAGTTAAATGGTTTATAAGAAGGGAAGTTGAAGTATATGTTAAATAGTTTATAAGAAGGGAAGTTGAAGTATAAGTTAAATGGTTTATAAGAAGGGAAGTTGAAGTATAAGTTAAATGGTTTATAAGAAGGGAAGTTGAAGTATATGTTACATGGTTTATAAGAAGGGAAG
>NW_013920238.1:0-503 GCF_000517525.1 Limulus polyphemus | reverse complement strand
ACTCGATTTGGTCGAATTTCATAACTTCCTAAAAAGACCTTCTTTGACTAGATATTTTCGACTTTGATAGCGGTATTTTTATCAATGTCAACAAAATCTGGGGGAAGGAAGACTAAAAGTCCGTTATAACAGTCGAAAAAATATATTGGAAAACTGACTAAAAGGACCCATATCAATGTCAACAAAATCTAGTGGAAGGAAAACTAAAAGACGTTTATAACAGTCGACAAAATATAGTTTAAGAAGTATTAAAAATACCAATATGAGAGTCATTAAAATATAGTGTAAGCAAGACTAAGGGTCCTTTTAGTCAGTTTTCCACTAGATTTTGTTTACTTTGAAAACGTGTTTTTAGTTTTCTTCCACAAGATTTTGTCGACTTTCATAACTGACTATTTAGGTCTTCTTAGACTAGATATTTTTGACTTTGATAGCGGTATTTTTAGTCTTTCTTACACTATATTTTAATGACTTTCATAATGGTATTTTTAATCCTTCTTAAA
>NW_013920237.1:0-215 GCF_000517525.1 Limulus polyphemus | reverse complement strand
ATATAGTGAGTGTATGAGTGTGTTAGTTAAGATATAGGGTAAGTGTATGAGTGTGTTAGTTAAGCTATAGGGTGAGATTATGAATGTGTTAGTTAAGCTATAGGGTGAGATTATGAGTGTGTTAGTTAAGCTATAGGTGAGTGTATGAGTGTGTTAGTTAAGCTATAGGGTGAGTTTATGAGCGTGTTTGTTAAGCTATAGGGTGAGTTTATGGA
>NW_013920236.1:0-216 GCF_000517525.1 Limulus polyphemus | reverse complement strand
TTTTTTTCTCACAGTATTGCTTTATAGAGAGTGCTCGCCAAATCTTTCAGATATATATACAATTGTGTGACCTCTCCTCTAGTGTGTATGTTGCCTTATAGTATGTTTAATATTCTATTTTTCTTTCTGTGTAAGGACGTGGCGTCATCTACGAATGTAGTTAACGTTAACGTACTATAAAGGTAACAAATGCTAAATAACAGCAATAATGGGTGT
>NW_013920235.1:0-527 GCF_000517525.1 Limulus polyphemus | reverse complement strand
GTACTGTCAGTAAGAAAACACAAGATTTAACAATAATGTGTCCTGTCAATAAGAAGACAGAAGATTTAACGATACTAAGTACTGTCAATAAGAAGACACAAGTATTTAACGATACTGTGTACTATCCATAAAAGACACAAGATTTAACTATACTGTGTACTGTCAATAAGAAGACACACGAATTAGCAATACTGTGTACTATCTCAATAAAAAGACTCACAGTATCGTTAAATCTTACTTGTGTTTTCTTACTGACAGTACACATTATCGTTGAATATTATGTCTTCTTATTGACAGTACAC
Source organism: Limulus polyphemus (assembly GCF_000517525.1). NCBI lineage: Eukaryota > Metazoa > Arthropoda > Merostomata > Xiphosura > Limulidae > Limulus > Limulus polyphemus. The sequence goes on along the minus strand of NW_013920235.1, from coordinate 225 downwards.
AGTATTGTTAAGTTAAATCAATACTGTGTACTTTCAATAAGAAGACAGAAGATTTAACGGTACTGTGTACTGTCAATAAGAAGATACAAGATTTAACGATACTGTGTAGTATCGCTAAATCTTGTGTCTTCTTATTGACAGTACACAGTATCGTTAAATCCAGTGTCTTCTTATTGACAGTACACAGTATCGTTAAATCTTGTGTCTTCTTATTGACAGCGTGTA
>NW_013920234.1:0-218 GCF_000517525.1 Limulus polyphemus | reverse complement strand
TCAGGTTCAACGTAGACCTCTTCCTCCCTGGCTATCATTTCTTCTTCTTCATTGGATTAGATCCATGTATTGGACCAGGATGGGTCAGGTTCAACGTAGACCTCTTTCCCTCTAGTTATCATTTCTTCTTCTTCATTGGGATTAGGTCCATGTATTGGACCAGGATGGGTCAGGTTCAACGTAGACCCCTTTCCCTCTAGCTATAATTTCTTCTTCTT
>NW_013920233.1:0-215 GCF_000517525.1 Limulus polyphemus | reverse complement strand
AATCGAACATTCTGTACAAGATAGCTGGGGTCTACAATCGAACATTCTGTACAAGATAGCTGGGGGGTCTACAATCGAAAATTCTGTACAAGATAGCTGGGGTCTACAATCGAACATTCTCTACAAGATAGCTGGGGGGTCTACAATAGAACATTCTGCACAATATAGCTGGGGTCTACAATCGAACATTCTGTACAAGATAGCTGGGGGTCTAC
>NW_013920232.1:0-217 GCF_000517525.1 Limulus polyphemus | reverse complement strand
ATATTCTGTGCTGTACCAGGTTTGTGCATCCGAGGTCATGATCTCCTTTCGAAAAGACGTCAGCATAATTTTCAAAAAAGTTCTTTTACCTGAAGAGCCTGTGATGATGACAAATGGACTATGCTCTTCTTATAGAGGTCAGTCAAATATTCTGGAAGTGCGTGTCTTTACTTTACAGTTGTATTCCTTCCTTAAGTGTCTGGTCACATTTAGAGAA
>NW_013920231.1:0-484 GCF_000517525.1 Limulus polyphemus | reverse complement strand
AGTACTTAGTACCATTTACATGAATCCTTTTGAATTTTTTATTAAGTTTCGCCGCAATTTTGCACGTTTATATACAAAATTCTAGATTATTAGTTTTAGTTTTACGACTTTTGTGGTCGTTTTATGTTACTCTTTTTATGGCTTCTTGAAATCGTATGTGTACTGCACTGAAGCTTTTTGTTACCGATTGTTTCTCGATTTCTTGTTACCAGAGGGTAGTAATCAATTCAGAATTCACCAAAACGATAGAGTGTACCTACATAACAAAGCGCAGTTATATGCAGAGTTTCACCTTTCTAATATTCGTTTTAAGGAAGTTATGGAAGATTTTGTGTTTTGTACCAGTACTTCGTTCCATTTGGACTAATCTTCTCGAATTTTTTTATGAACGTTCGTTGCATACTCACTTATTTACATGCAAAACTCTAGCTTCATATTATCATTTTTGAGACTTTTGTGGTCCATTTTGTTATTACTTTATTGG
>NW_013920230.1:0-216 GCF_000517525.1 Limulus polyphemus | reverse complement strand
CGTAGAGAAGAAGAACACCTTTCCGATTGACGAGTGAAGGGCGTTTCTGATGAAGGACTTGATTTAAACGTTCCAGTTGCTGACTATAGATCTCTGCATTGAAAGTTCGCTGTGGATTGAGGAATTCGAAATGAATTACTCCTTTAATAATGGCTGGAGACGGCTTGAATGGGTAATGAAGCAAAACTTTAATATAAGTTTAACATAACAGCAAGT
>NW_013920229.1:0-216 GCF_000517525.1 Limulus polyphemus | reverse complement strand
GACACAAGTTCTTTACTTAATAAAACTGATTTATTCTTCCCGATTATAACTTTACCGAAACACTCAACTTCAACAATCGCGTTAAAACAAACGCTAATCAACGAACGTCAACAATACTTCCGACTGCAGTTCAGTTACTCACTGTCTCTACACACACATTACATTCCCCTCTTTTATATACCAGCCTACCCTATATCTAGTAAGAACTAGAACCTT
>NW_013920228.1:0-216 GCF_000517525.1 Limulus polyphemus | reverse complement strand
CTTCATTGCTAGAGGTAAGTTGACTCCTTACAGATATTATGGTTGACTTATCACAGTCTACTTGACACATGGCTTCATTGCTAGAGGTAAGTTGACTCCTTACAGATATTATGGTTGACTTATCACAGTCTACTTGATACATGGCTTCATTGCTAGAGGTAAGTTGCCTCCTTACAGATATTATGGTTGACTTATCACAGTCTATTTGACACATGG
>NW_013920227.1:0-222 GCF_000517525.1 Limulus polyphemus | reverse complement strand
AGGACAGGAATTGGCAAAGATTTGTAATAGCCGCCAAGATGACTGGGATGTCTTACTCCCTCCACTATTGATGGCCTATAGGACAGCAGAGCATGAAACCACTGGATACACTCCAGCAAAGTTGATGTTTGGTCGTGAACTTCGGTTGCCAGTGGATCTGTTAACAGGACGCCCACCTTATGAAGAGATGCCTGAGAATGTGTCAGAGTTTTATTGAAGCAG
>NW_013920226.1:0-216 GCF_000517525.1 Limulus polyphemus | reverse complement strand
AAATTGATACTGATGGAAGGGATAAAAGGTTAATTTGGACAAGAAAGATGACATATATAATCTGACAAGTACATCACCTACAAATTGATACTGATGGAAGGGATAAAAGGTTAATTTGGACAAGAAAGATGACATATATAATCTGGCAAGTACATCGTCTACAAATTAATACTGATGGAAGGGATAAAAGGTTAATTTGGACAAAGAAGATGACAT
>NW_013920225.1:0-212 GCF_000517525.1 Limulus polyphemus | reverse complement strand
TTATTCCACACACATTTTGCAACTAGTGTTTTCTTGTGTGTATGTTATACAGGTATTGTTGTTACACATACATTTTCAACATTGTTTTCTTTTGTGATGTTTATACAGGTATTGTTGTTACACATACATTTTTCAACAGTATTTTTCTTGTGTAATGTTTATACAGGTATTGTTATTCCACACACATTTTGCAACAGTGTTTTCTTGTCTAA
>NW_013920224.1:0-216 GCF_000517525.1 Limulus polyphemus | reverse complement strand
GGTTTGTTCAAACTGACAACTAAAAGTATAGGTACAAGTAATAATATTCAATAATAACAATAAATAGAAACGGTTTGTTCAAACTGACAACTAAAAGTACAGGTATAATTAATAATAGTTAACAATAACAACAACAAAACTACAGAAAATGAAACCGTTTATACAACCTTGCAACATGAATTTAAAATACTAGCAATCATAATTCACCCCCCCCCC
>NW_013920223.1:0-216 GCF_000517525.1 Limulus polyphemus | reverse complement strand
ATAGTCTTTATTGTTATTATTACTGCATATCCTAGTCTTTATTGTTATTATTACTGCATATCTTAGTATTTATTTTATTATTACTGCACATCCTACTCTTTATTGTTACTATTACTGCATATCTTAGTCTTTGTTGTTATTATTACTGCATATCCTAGTCTTTATTGTTATTATTACTGCATATCTTAGTCTTTATTGTTATTATTACTGCATATC
>NW_013920222.1:0-215 GCF_000517525.1 Limulus polyphemus | reverse complement strand
GTATTGTTATATCTTGTGTCTTCTTATTGAGAGTACACAGTATTGTTAAATCTTGTGTATTCTTATTGATAGTACACAGTATCGTTAAATCTTGTGTCTTCTTATTGACAGGACACATTACTGTTAAATCTTGTGTTTTATTACTGACAGTACACATTATCTTTGAATATTGTGTCTTCTTCTTGAGAGTACACAGTATTGTTAAATCTTGTGTG
>NW_013920221.1:0-216 GCF_000517525.1 Limulus polyphemus | reverse complement strand
TTTAGGTGTTCTTGGAGTAGTTGTACCAAGTAAGACTAACGATGAGTATGGTGGTTATAAATTCTGTAAAAAGAGTTACACCTAGGTGTTCATGGAGTAGTTGTACCAAGTAAGGATAAAGATGAATATGGTGGTTATAAACTCGGTAACTAGAGTTACACCTAAGTGTTCATGGAGTAGTTGTATCAAGTAAGGCTAAAGATGAGTATGGTGGTT
>NW_013920220.1:0-213 GCF_000517525.1 Limulus polyphemus | reverse complement strand
TCACACAAGAAAACACTGTTGCAAAATGTGTGTGGAATAACAATACCTGTATAAACATAGACAAGAAAACACTGTTGCAAAATGTGTGTGGAATAACAATACCTGTATAAACATTACACAAGAAAACACTGTTGCAAAATGTGTGTGGAATAACAATACCTGTATAAACATAACAAGAAAACACTGTTGCAAAATGTGTGTGGAATAACAATA
>NW_013920219.1:0-216 GCF_000517525.1 Limulus polyphemus | reverse complement strand
GCTAGTGTTTTGTTCAGCAGTAGCTGGTGTTACTTTAACACCCGCTAGTGTTTTGTTCAGCAGTAGCTGGTGTTACTTTAACACCCACTAGTGTTTTGTTCAGCAGTAGCTGGTGTTACTTTAACACCCACTAGTGTTTTGTTCAGCAGTAGCTGGTGTTAATTTAACACCGCTAGTGTTTTGTTCAGCAGCAGCTGGTGTTAATTTAACACCCAC
>NW_013920218.1:0-593 GCF_000517525.1 Limulus polyphemus | reverse complement strand
ACTATTTTATGAGAAACATTATTCTTCTAACGATTAGCCAATAGCAAACATTATTAATCGAACCATTAGCCAATACCAAACATTGTTCATCTAACCATTAGGCAATACCAAACACTGTTCATCTAACCATTAGCCAATACCAAACATTGTTCATCTAAATAACAATGTTTGGTATTGACTAATGATGAGACAAACAATGTTTGTTACTGGCTAATGGTTAGATGAACAACTATTTTATGAGAAACATTATTCATCTAAAGATTAGCCATTAGCAAACATTATTAATCTAACCATTAGCCAATACCAAACATTGTTCATCTAACCATTAGGCAATACCAAACACTGTTCAGTTTGGTATTGGCTAAGGGTTAGATGAACAATGTTTGGTATTGACTAATGGTCAGATGAACAATGTTAGGTATTGGCTAATGGTTAGATTAACAGTGTTTGGTATTGCCTTATGGTTAGATGAACAATGTTTGGTATTGGCTAATGGTTAGTTTAACAGTGTTTGGTATTGGCTAAGGGTTAGATGAACAATGTTTGGTATTGGCTAATGGTTAAAATTGTTCATCTAACCATTAGCCAATACC
>NW_013920217.1:0-216 GCF_000517525.1 Limulus polyphemus | reverse complement strand
GTGTCTTCTTATTGAAAGTACACAATATCATTAAATCTTGTGTCTTCTTATTGACAGTACACATTATCGTTGAATATTGTGTCTTTTTATGGATAGTACACAGTATTGCTAAATCGTGTGTCTTCTTATTGAGAGTACACAGTATTGTTAAATCTTGTGTCTTCTTATTGACAGTACACATATAGCTAAATCTTGTGTCTTCTTATTGACAGTACA
>NW_013920216.1:0-216 GCF_000517525.1 Limulus polyphemus | reverse complement strand
CTACTGTATCACATCACTGTGTTACTACTATGTCTGGTTTTTATGTTACTGTGTTACAATATGTTTATCAAATCACTGTTTCTACTGTGTATCACATCACTGTGTTACTACCGTGTATCACATCAATGTGTTACTACCGTGTATCACATCAATGTGTTACTACTATGTCTGGTTTTTATGTTACTGTGTTATAGTATGTTTATCAAATCACTGTTA
>NW_013920215.1:0-215 GCF_000517525.1 Limulus polyphemus | reverse complement strand
AAAGAAGCATAACAGTAACCTGCATTTACTACAAAATTACTATCAATCATGGTTACCTAATCAGTGATTATTTGGTGGGTTGCCTTTAAATCGTTTTAAAACATACTTTAAAAATATAAACAAGAGCTTTTCTGAAATATAAAGAAACATAACAGTACCCTGCAGTTACTACAAAATTACTACCGATCATGGTTACCTAATTAGTGATTATTTAG
>NW_013920214.1:0-215 GCF_000517525.1 Limulus polyphemus | reverse complement strand
CGGAGGATTGTAGGAAGTTTTGATAATAATTCATTGGTGTTGAAACTAACGAACCTCACGTGCAATACATAGACGTCAAGAATATAGAAGGCAAGCAAACGACTAAGTGATAAAGATATAAATAGTGTGAGACGAGCAAAAACAGCAGACAGATAATAGCATAAAAGAGTAAAGTTACAGTCCAAGGAAAATTCGGCGTGAAGTTAACTACCGTA
>NW_013920213.1:0-216 GCF_000517525.1 Limulus polyphemus | reverse complement strand
ATCAACCAGTGATTGGAAGATTACAATTTACCCATCCATCATCCACCAATGATTGAAGGGTTACAATTTCGTCACGTCTGTAGACTAACCACTTTTTAAACTTATATTTTTGAAATTTTTATGCACAAAGCTGCATATGATTAATGTGAGCTATCTGCGCTAGCCGTCCATAATTTAGCAGTGTAAGACTAGAGGGAAGGCAGCTAGTCATCACCG
>NW_013920212.1:0-215 GCF_000517525.1 Limulus polyphemus | reverse complement strand
CTATTCTTACTAACAAAGACCGGATTTATCCGCTCAAAGTATGTTATTCTTACCAACAAAGACCGGATTTATCCGCTCAAAGTATGCTATTCTTACCAACAAAGACTGGATTTATCCGCTCAAAGTATGCTATTCTTACCAACAAAGACCGGATTTATCCGCTGAAAGTATGCTATTCTTACCAACAAAGACCGGATTTATCCGCTCAAAGTTTG
>NW_013920211.1:0-215 GCF_000517525.1 Limulus polyphemus | reverse complement strand
TATAATAGTACTGTCTGTCCATATAAATATATTAGTAATGTCTGTTGTCTGTCCATATAAATATATTAGTAATGTCTGTTGTCTGTCCATATAAATATAATAGTACTGCCTGTTATCTGTCTATATAAATATAATAGTACTGTCTGTTGTCTGTCCATATAAATATAATAGTACTGCCTGTCCATATAAATATATTAGTACTGTCTGTTATCTGT
>NW_013920210.1:0-216 GCF_000517525.1 Limulus polyphemus | reverse complement strand
TACAACTACTCCATCAACACCTAGGTGTAACTCTAGTTACAGAATTTATAACCACCATACTCATCTTTAGCCATTCTTGGAACAATTACTGCATGAACACTTAGGTGTAACTCTAGTTTCCGAATTTATAACCCCCATACTCATCTTTCGTGTTTTTGGTACAACAACTCCACGAACACCTAGGTGTAACTCTAGTTACCGAATTTGTAACCACTA
>NW_013920209.1:0-492 GCF_000517525.1 Limulus polyphemus | reverse complement strand
CCTATGTTACTAAGATTTCTGATAAATCACACTGAGGCAATGATAACAACAGTCTTGTTTATTAATCATACTCAGAACATCCATACCCCTATGTTACTAAGATTTCTGATAAATCACACTGAGGCAATGATAACAACAGTCTTGTTTATTAATCATACTCAGAACATCCATACCCAACCTTAGTGACAACAAGGTATGGATGTTCTGAGTATGATTAATAAACAAGACTGTTGTTATCACTGCTCAGTGTGATTTATCAGTAATCTTAGTAACATAACTGATAAATCACACTGAGGCAGTGATAACAAAGTCTTCTTTATTAATCATACTCAGAACATCCATACTGTGATGTCACTAAGTTTACTGATAAATCACACTGAGGCAGTGATAACAACGGTCTTCTTTATTAATCATACTCAGAACATCCATACTGTGATGTCACTAAGGTTACTGATAAATCATACTGAGGCAATGATAACAACGGTCTTCTTC
>NW_013920208.1:0-216 GCF_000517525.1 Limulus polyphemus | reverse complement strand
TTGTGACATGTGTACTTTAACCTTCCCATAGTGAGAGTATTAAATCTGTATTTCAGGGGTTTCCTCAAGTATTGAACAGTTTGATACTGTTTGTTTTTATGCCTGAAATAAATGTAGCTATTAATCTGCACAAACAAGTGATGATAATCACCACCTAATTTATTTCCAAGTGGTTTGATATAACTGCTGATGTAGTGATTTATTTCCAAGTGGTAT
>NW_013920207.1:0-219 GCF_000517525.1 Limulus polyphemus | reverse complement strand
TTATCATTCAGGAATTAGTGACTAATAAGTAGAAAGAAAAACAACATCAATGGATCATCATTAAGGAATTAGTAACAAAAGAGTAAAAAAGAAAAAAAACATCAATGGATTATCATTAAGGAATTAGTAACAAATAAGTAGAAAGAAAAGAAAAACATCAATGGATTATCATTCAGGAATTAGTGACTAATAAGTAGAAAGAAAGAAAACATCAATGGA
>NW_013920206.1:0-269 GCF_000517525.1 Limulus polyphemus | reverse complement strand
AGTTTACCTACGAAATAAGCAGTATCCAATATTTTTCTTTTCTTCCAAATTTTTTCCAATATTTTTCTTTTAATTTGGCGTTAAAAATGCACTTTTTTCCATTTCTCAAAAAAATCATATTTTCACCGAAAAAGCAAAGGCTATAGCCCACGTTTTCTTCCAAATTTTGAAAAAAATTGTTTTTCCTCATATTTCAATACAATGATGCCCTTGATGTAAGTGTTTCAAAATGGATATTCTTTCATCAAAATTCCCAATAGTTATTTAAT
>NW_013920205.1:0-216 GCF_000517525.1 Limulus polyphemus | reverse complement strand
CTAGTTTCCGTATTTATAACCACCATACTTTTCTTCAGCCTTACTTGGTACAACTACTCCATGAACACCTAGGTGTAACTCTAATTTCGGAAATTATAACAACCATACTCATCTTTAGCCTTACTTGGTACAACTACTCCATCAATACCTACGTGTAACTCTAGTTTCCAAATGTATAACCACCATACTCATCTTTAGTCTTAATTGGTACAACTA
>NW_013920204.1:0-216 GCF_000517525.1 Limulus polyphemus | reverse complement strand
TAGTAAAACATGAGTGTTAATAGAGCTGTGGCTAGCACTCTTTGGCATATATTAAAAGTTTTAGATCCTCAGTAGTAAAACATGAGTGTTAATAGAGCTATGGCTAGCACTCTTTGGCATATATTAAACGTTTTAGATCCTCAGTAGTAAAACATGAGTGTTAATAGACCTGTGGCTAGCACTCTTTGGCATATATTAAAAGTTTTAGATCCTCAG
>NW_013920203.1:0-216 GCF_000517525.1 Limulus polyphemus | reverse complement strand
TATGTTTTAATGTTTCTTCTTCACGTTGTATAATAGCAAAGGAACCTAACTGTTGATTTTTATATTTTAATGGCTCTTCTTCCCATTGTATAATAGCAAAGGAACCTAACTGTTGTTTCTATATTTTAATGGCTCTTCTTCCCATTGTATAATAGCAAAGGAACCTAACTGTTGATTTTTATATTTTAATGGCTCTTCTTCCCATTGTATAATAGC
>NW_013920202.1:0-247 GCF_000517525.1 Limulus polyphemus | reverse complement strand
TATTCCGGAGATATAGGCCATGTTTATATTTATTGATATCTCCTGACGAAGTTGTAAGAGCGAATATTGAGCTAATAAAGTTATATTCCGGGGATATAGGTCGTGATTATATTTATTGATATCTCCTGACCAAATTGTAATAGCGGAATGTTGAGCTGATAAAGTTATATTCCGGAGTTATAAGTCGTGATTATATTTATTGATATCTCCTGACGAAGCTGTAACAGCGGAAAATTGAACTAATAAA
>NW_013920201.1:0-217 GCF_000517525.1 Limulus polyphemus | reverse complement strand
TTTTTTTTGAAATTTTAAAAAAGTACTTTTTTGACGCCAAATTAATAGAAAAATATCGAAGAATGCTTATTTCGTCGAAAAGGGAAAAAATGAGGCATTATTCCATTAAGAAAAATGTTATATCCCGTAAAAAGCTAAAAAACTGAAATTTTGCTAACACGGAGGAAGAGAAATCGAAAAGGTGAAGTTTATTTTATAAGAAAACGTCATTGCCTTT
>NW_013920200.1:0-216 GCF_000517525.1 Limulus polyphemus | reverse complement strand
CCGAATATCAATACAGCTGGAAGTTACATTATTATTACCGATTATAAACACAGCTTTAAGTTACATTAATAACAATTATAAATATAGCTTTAACTTACAATTACCGAATATAAATACAGCTTTAAGTTACATTATTACTGATTATAAACACAATTTTAAGGTACATTATTATCGAATATAAATACAGCTTTAAGTTAAATTATTACCTATTAAAAA
>NW_013920199.1:0-215 GCF_000517525.1 Limulus polyphemus | reverse complement strand
AGTATCTTCTTATTGACAGGACTCAGTATTCTTAAATCTTGTGTCTTTTTACTGACAATACACAGTATCGTTAAATCCTGTGGCTTGTTATTGATAGTACACAGTATCATTAAATCTTATTACTTGTTATGATAGTACACAGTATCGTTAAATCTTGTGTCTTCTTATTGACAGTACACAGTATCGTTAAATATTGTGTCTTCTTATTGAGAGCA
>NW_013920198.1:0-216 GCF_000517525.1 Limulus polyphemus | reverse complement strand
AAGGCAGCTAGTCAACAGCACCCTTACCACTCACTATCCACACCAAGAGATTTAAACTGCGTCTATAAATAGCGTTTCATAGAGCTTTTGTCTTTCATCGTCCAGCTGTACTGATGAGATATTGTTGCGTCAACGCAGGTCACGTGACGCTTGTATCACGCCACTTCCTTCTCGAACCTTCATGAAATGTCGGGAGACTACTAGATTGGGGTAGTC
>NW_013920197.1:0-215 GCF_000517525.1 Limulus polyphemus | reverse complement strand
GAATTTAAGCACAGAGTTGTCCTGTAGGTTTTGTCGCAGCTTCATTAATTCATCAGTGTCCTTGGCAACGATGAAGCAGTCATCGACGTATCTGCCGACAAAAACACTAAAAACAGACGTTAATAAATTGATCGCCACTGTCAACAAACAAGCAAAAGAAAAGGTTCTCCAACCTATCATAGGTGACTATGCGCCTGGATATATCTACGGATCCA
>NW_013920196.1:0-215 GCF_000517525.1 Limulus polyphemus | reverse complement strand
TTCCCTGTCACGTAGATACTATGTGTACTTGCCATTTTACACTTAGCTTTTGGGACTTTCATGATGGAGGTTGGTGGGCGTCCCTTAGCACCAACCACTACTGGTTTCCCGAAGCTGACTTATTGGTGGTATTTTTCCTACACTGGATCCTCAGATGTCCTTGCTCCCCACAGTTCCAACAGCCTTTCTTGGTAGCAACCTTTAATGCTGTATCG
>NW_013920195.1:0-216 GCF_000517525.1 Limulus polyphemus | reverse complement strand
TACACCTAAGTGTTCATGGAGTAGTTGTACCAATTAAGGCCAAAGATGAGTATGGTGGTTATAAATTCAGTAACTAGAGTTACACCTAGGTGTTCGTGGAGTAGTTGTACCAAGTAAGGCTAAAGATTAGTATGGTGGTTACAAATTCGGTAACTAGAGTTACACCTAGGTGTTCATGGAGTAGTTGTTCCAAATAAGGCTAAAGATGAGTATGGT
>NW_013920194.1:0-214 GCF_000517525.1 Limulus polyphemus | reverse complement strand
AAGACTTTCAAAATAGATATCCTTTTATCAAAATTCCCAATAGTTATTTCACAATCTCTTATCAAAATTTCGGTTAGTGTCGATTTTACTGTTGTTGTTAGTTTTTTGTCTTCAATTATATTATAAACAAAGAAGAGCTTTAAGAATAATATCATTCAAACAAAATTCCAACATATAAAAGGCCATGACGTCTTCTTATCAAATAAACTCCACC
>NW_013920193.1:0-216 GCF_000517525.1 Limulus polyphemus | reverse complement strand
CTACTTTACTATCTAGTCTGTCATCATCACCAAAAGACTACTTTACTATCTAGAATCAGAAAACATTTTGTCATCATCAACAAAAGACTATTTTACTATCTAGAATAAGAAAACATTCTGTCATCATCACCAAAAGACTACTTTACTATCTAGAATCAGAAAACATTCTGTCATCATCACCAAAAGACTACTTTACATCTAGAATCAGAAAACATT
>NW_013920192.1:0-215 GCF_000517525.1 Limulus polyphemus | reverse complement strand
CTGAAATGCCTGTTTCACACGTATTATCAGGACTTGTGTTAAACAGATGACAGATCTGAAATGTTGTTTTTTACACACTTCTGAATGGTGGCTTGAACTAAACAGGAGACAGAGCTGAAATGTTGTTTTTACACACTTCTGAATGGTGGCTCTTACTAAACAGAAAACAGAGCTGAAATGTTTTTACACACTTCTGAATGGTGGCTCCTACTAAA
>NW_013920191.1:0-242 GCF_000517525.1 Limulus polyphemus | reverse complement strand
ACTTTGAAAACGTGTTTTTAGTTTTCTACTCGATTTTGTAGACTTTCATAACTGACTTTTTAGGCCTTCTTAGACTAGATATTTTCGACTTTGATAGAGGTATTTTTAGTGTCTTCTTACGCTATGTTTAATGACTTTCATAATGGTCTTTTTAAACCTTCTTAAACTATATTTTGTCGACTGTTATATAGGTCTTTTAATCTTCCTTCCACTAGATTTTGTTGACATTGAAAAGGGTCCTT
>NW_013920190.1:0-215 GCF_000517525.1 Limulus polyphemus | reverse complement strand
CCCTGTAGACTTTTGACTGGTTTGGGTTCCGTATCTGAGTTCTAGAGCCGCTGACAACTGTCCAATTATTTCCAGTGGTTGTCCTTTCAAGCTCGTTGCCAGATATACTGCTTTCTGCTCCTCTGTCCATCCATTCATCTTTGCCAGTAGCTCAAATTGTGCTCTATATGCTTCCCATGGTGCCTTCCCATCGAATTCCTGTGGCTTCCTTCGTA
>NW_013920189.1:0-216 GCF_000517525.1 Limulus polyphemus | reverse complement strand
AACCACCATACTCATCTTTAGCCTTACTTGGTACAACTACTCCATAAACACCTAGGTGTAACTATAGTTACAGCATTTACAACCATCATACTCATCTTTAGCCTTGCTTGGTACAACTACTCCATGAACACCTAGGTGATACTATAGTTTCCGAATATATAACCACCATACTCATCTTTAGCGTTATTTGGTACAACAACTCCACGAACACCTTGG
>NW_013920188.1:0-232 GCF_000517525.1 Limulus polyphemus | reverse complement strand
AGTCAATATTCTGGACTGATATAACTCTTGATCAAGGATATAAGTATTCAATATTCTGGACTGATATAACTCAAGGATATAAGTAGTCAATATTCTGGACTGATACAACTCAAAGATATAAGTAGTCAATATTCTGGACTGATATAACTCAAGGATATAAGTAGTCAATATTCTGGATTGATATAACTCAAGGATACAAGTAGTCAATATTCTGGACTGATATAATTCAATG
>NW_013920187.1:0-216 GCF_000517525.1 Limulus polyphemus | reverse complement strand
ATAGGTAGACTTAGTATTACCTTACTAACTTACATTCAGCTTCGATAGTAGCTAGTGTTACCTTACAATTCATCCAGATGGGATAGTAGCTAGTATTTCCTTACAATTCATTAAGCTTGGATAGTAGCTAATATTACCTTACAATTCATTCAGCTTGGATAGTAGCTAGTGTTACATTACAATTCATTCAGATTGGATAGTAGCTAGTGTTACTTT
>NW_013920186.1:0-214 GCF_000517525.1 Limulus polyphemus | reverse complement strand
ATAATGTGTCCTGTCAGTAAGAAAACACAAGATTTAACGATATGTGTACTGTCAATAAGAAGACACAAGATTTAACGATACTGTGTACTGTCAATAAAAGACCCAAGATTTAACGTATACTGTGTACTGTCAATAAGAAGACACAAGATTAACTATACTGTGTACTGTCCATAAGAAGACCCAAGATTTAACAATACTGTGTACTGTCAATAAG
>NW_013920185.1:0-224 GCF_000517525.1 Limulus polyphemus | reverse complement strand
TAAGAAGACACAAGATTTTACGATACTGTGTATTGTCAATAAGAAGACACAAGATTTAACAAAACTGTGTACTGTCAATAAGTAGACACACGATTTAACAATACTGTGTACTATCAATAAGAAGACACAAGATTTAACGATACTGTGTACTGTCAATAAGAAGACACAAGATTTAACAATACTGTGTACTGTCAATAAGAAGACACAAGATTTAACAAAACTGC
>NW_013920184.1:0-316 GCF_000517525.1 Limulus polyphemus | reverse complement strand
CTGTTTAGCCAGGAATGACAAGTGTACTTTATTCTTGTATGTTTTCTATTACCTTACCTCAAGTTTCCTAATACAGAGTATTAACATAGGACAAATTATCATAAATGTTGTATATTTATGAACATAAGTAGACAACTCTTTCAACATAATATCCATAAATATTGTATATTTATGAACATAAGTAGACAGTTTTTTCTACATAATATCCGGACACATTGTACGATTATGAACATAAGTAGACAGTTTTTTTACTATAATATCCATAAATGTTGTATATTTATAAACATAAGTAGACAACTCTTTCAACATAATATCC
>NW_013920183.1:0-234 GCF_000517525.1 Limulus polyphemus | reverse complement strand
TAACAAGCCATAAGATTTAACGATACTGTGTACTGTCAATAAGAAGACAAAATATTTAACAATACTGTGTATTGTCAATAAGAAAACACAAGATTTAACGATAGTGTGTACTGTCAATAACAATCCACAAGATTTAACGAAACTGTGTACTGTCAATAAGAAAAAAAATATTTAACAATACTGTGTACTGTCAATAAGAATACACAAGATTTAACGATACTGTGTACTATCAAT
>NW_013920182.1:0-215 GCF_000517525.1 Limulus polyphemus | reverse complement strand
TATAATACTGACTGATGTTATATAGTTATACATATAATACTGACAGATGCAATACAACTATACATATAATGCTGTCTGATGTGATATAACTATACATATAATACTGTCTGATTCTATACAGTTATACAAATAATACTGTCTAATGCTATACAACTATACATATAATACAGTCTGTTGTTATATAACTAAACATATAATACTGACTGATGTTATAT
>NW_013920181.1:0-216 GCF_000517525.1 Limulus polyphemus | reverse complement strand
TCTAGGGCATCAGTTACCAACCCAATAGGTCATTCTACAACATCAGTTACCAACTCAATAAGTCACTCTACGGCATTAGTTACCAACCCAATAGGTCACTCTACAACATCAGTTACCAACCCAATAGGTCACTCTACGGCATCAGTTACCAACCCAATAGGTCACTCTAGGGCATCAGTTACCAACCCAATAGGTAACTCTAGGGCATCAGTTATC
>NW_013920180.1:0-216 GCF_000517525.1 Limulus polyphemus | reverse complement strand
GATTTTACTATTTTATTTCTTCAGATCATGAAAGCAAAAGAAGAGCTTTAAAAATAAGATTATCCAACCAAACTCCCAACATCTAAACGGTCATGACGTCTTCTTACAAAATAAACTCCACTTTTTCGATTGTTTTTACTCTGGATTAGTGAAAATTCTAATTTTCTTAGCTTTTCACAGGACATCTTATTTTTCGTTAATGCTATAATGTCTCAA
>NW_013920179.1:0-216 GCF_000517525.1 Limulus polyphemus | reverse complement strand
GTTGATGTATTTCACTGATGTCTTAGTAAGTTACGGTATAATCATCGTGTTGATGTATTTTACCCTTTTCTAAGTAAGTTATGGTATAATCATCGGGTTGATGTATTTCACTTATTTCTTAGTAACTTACGGTTTAATCATCGTGTTCATGTATTTCACTCATGTCTTAGTAAAGTATGGTATAATCATCGTGTTCATGTATTTTATCCATGCCTT
>NW_013920178.1:0-213 GCF_000517525.1 Limulus polyphemus | reverse complement strand
CTTACTGACAGTACACATTATTGTTAAATCTTATGTTTTCTTACTGACAGTACACATTATCGTTGAATATTGTGTCTTCGTATTGACAGTACACATTATTGTTAAATCTTGTATTTTCTTACTGACAGTACACATTATCGTTGAATACTTGTGTGTTCTTATTGACAGTACACAGTATTGTTAAATGTTGTGTCTTCTTATTGAAAGTACATA
>NW_013920177.1:0-216 GCF_000517525.1 Limulus polyphemus | reverse complement strand
CCTGTTGATTCAGTAGTGTTAGATAAACCTGTTGATTCAGTGGTGTTAGATAAACCTGTAATTCAGTGATGTTATATAAACCTGTTGATACAGTGCTGTTAAATAAATTTGTTGATTCAGTTGTGTCAGATAAACCTGTACTTCAGTGGTGTTAGATAAACCTGTTGATACAGTGCTGTTAAAATAAACTTATTGATTCAGTGTTGTTAGATAAAA
>NW_013920176.1:0-214 GCF_000517525.1 Limulus polyphemus | reverse complement strand
CGAATTTATAACCAAATACTCATCTTTAGCCTTACTTGGTACAACTACTCCATGAATACCTAGGTGTAACTCTAGTTACCGAATGTTTAACCCCTATACTCATCTTTAGCGTTATTTGGTATAACAACTCCACGAACATGTAGGTGTAACTCTAGTTACAGAATTTATAACCACCATAATAATCTTTAGCTTTACTTGGTACAACTACTCCATG
>NW_013920175.1:0-342 GCF_000517525.1 Limulus polyphemus | reverse complement strand
AAGCCGTTGTTAAATAATATATTTAAGATACGAGTTGATCGTCCTTTGAAAGGTTAAGTATAATAATTCCCACTCCCACAAGTTGATCGTCCTTTGAAAGGTTAAGTATAATAATTCCCACTCCCGGATATATTTATAGATACGAACATACTTGTTTTAGCCGTTGTTAAATAATATATTTATAAGTACTAACATACTTGTTTTAGCCGTTGTTAAATAATATATTTATAGGTACTAACATACTTGTTTTAGCCATTGTTAAATAATATATTTATAAGTACTAACATAGTTGTTTTAGCCGTTGTTAAATAATATATTTATAGATACTAACACACTTGTTTT
>NW_013920174.1:0-216 GCF_000517525.1 Limulus polyphemus | reverse complement strand
TTCATATATTATAGTTTTGCGTCATACTTCTTCCTTTCGTATCCTGATTAAAGTAATTATTGCAAGTTTGATTTAGCATGTATTCCTTTGGTATTTACTGTTATTAGTGTATTTAAATCTTAGTCCTAGTCACTTGATTTAGAAGATTTCCTTCAGCAAACTATATTTTTTATATTTATCTTTAGATTCAAGCGTTTTGTTTCTCTTTTCATTACA
>NW_013920173.1:0-216 GCF_000517525.1 Limulus polyphemus | reverse complement strand
AGTACACAGTATAGTTAAATCTTGGTCTTCTTATTGACAGTACACAGTATCGTTAAATCTTGCGTTTTCTTACTGACAGTACACAGTATAGTTAAATCTTGGTCTTCTTATTGACAGTACACAGTATCGTTAAATTTTGTGTTTTGTTACTGACAGTACACAATATCGTTAAATCTTATGTCTTGTTATTGAAAGTACACAGTATCGTTAAATCTT
>NW_013920172.1:0-216 GCF_000517525.1 Limulus polyphemus | reverse complement strand
CTATTGAGTTTAATAACTAGCCACTTTTTTTAACAGTTCCCATCAGGAAACCTAGCTATTGAGTTTAATAACTAGCCACTTTTTTTTAACAGTTCCCATGAGGAAACCTAGCGATTGAGTTTAATAACTAGCCACTTTTTTTAACAGTTCCCATGAGGAAACCTAGCGATTGAGTTTAATAACTAGCCACTTTTTTTAACAGTTCCCATGAGGAAA
>NW_013920171.1:0-216 GCF_000517525.1 Limulus polyphemus | reverse complement strand
ATAGAAACCCTTGCACAAGTAACTATATAAATCTACATAGAAACCCTTGCACAAGTAACTATATAAATGTACATAGAAACCCTTGCACAAGTAACTATATAAATGTACATAGAAACCCTTGCATAAGTAACTATATAAATCTACATAGAAACCTTTGTAGAAGCAACTATATAAATGTACATAGAAACCCTTGCACAAGTAACTATATAAATCTAC
>NW_013920170.1:0-216 GCF_000517525.1 Limulus polyphemus | reverse complement strand
TCACAATAGATGTAGACCTATATCTTTATGTATGGATGTCTAATATCAAGTGTTCTGGTAATTCCGGTTATACCACAATAGGTGTAGACCTATATCTTTATGTATGGATGTCTAAAATCAAGTGTTCTGGTAATTCCGGTTATACCACAATAGATGTAAACCTATATCTTTATGTATGGATGTCTAATATCAAGTGTTTTGGTAAATCAGGTTATA
>NW_013920169.1:0-216 GCF_000517525.1 Limulus polyphemus | reverse complement strand
ACTAGTACCTGTTGATAAGTACATAACACAATAAATCCTAGTATCTGTTTATCAGTACATAACACAATAAATCCCAACATCTGTTTATCAATACATAACACAGTAAATCCTAGCATCTGTTGATCAGTACATAACACAATCAATCCTAATGTCTGTTGATCAGTACATAACACAATAAATCCTAGTATCTGTTGATCAATACATAACACAATAAAT
>NW_013920168.1:0-563 GCF_000517525.1 Limulus polyphemus | reverse complement strand
CCAGTAAAACGGTAACTGTAAAATATAATAACACAACGGTAACTGTAGAATATAATAACACAACGGTAACTGTAGAATATAATAACACATTAAAACGGGAATTGTAGAATATAATAACACATTAAAACGGTAACTGTAGAATATAATAACACATTAAACGGGAATTGTAGAATATAATAACACATTAAAACGGTAACTGGAGAATATAATAACACACCTGGAGAATATAATAACACATTAAACGGTAACTGTAGAATATAATAACACACATTAAACGGTAATTGTAGAATATAATAACACATTAAAACGGTAACTGTAGAATATAATAACACACATTAAACGGTAATTGTAGAATATAATAACACACATTAAAACGGGTAATTGTAGAATATAATAACACATTAAAACGGTAACTGGAGAATATAATAACACATTAAAACGATAACTGTAGAATATAATAACACATTAAAACGGTAACTGGAGAATATAATAACACATTAAAACGGTAATTGTGGAATATAATAACACATTAAAACGGTAACTGGAGAATATAATAACACATT
>NW_013920167.1:0-216 GCF_000517525.1 Limulus polyphemus | reverse complement strand
GTAGGTAACATCATTAGAAAGACTCACCACACTGTTCAAGTAGGTAACATCATTACAAAGACTCACCACATTGTTCCAGTTGGTATCATCATTACAAAGACTCACCATAATGTTCCAGTAGGTAACATCATTACAAAGACTCACCATAATGTTCAAGTAGGTAACATCATTACAAAGACTCACCACGTTGTTACAGTAGGTAACATCATTACAAAG
>NW_013920166.1:0-216 GCF_000517525.1 Limulus polyphemus | reverse complement strand
CAACCTAGGCCTCAAAAATATTGCCAAACATCTTTTTGTCTAATCAACACAACTCAAACCTTTCCAGTGAATGTAGTAATCAGTTGACGATTCTCTGATTAAGTTGGTATGTCAAATTGATCGGGATATCTCCAGATAAGTTTTTCCCTCATCGGACACGGACCCAAGGTTTAGCTTAATAATTATACTTAAACCATCACATTCACAACCACACCT
>NW_013920165.1:0-216 GCF_000517525.1 Limulus polyphemus | reverse complement strand
CCTCGTCAGTACTGGATATACACGATTTTTTACTTTCACACTTACTTACTTGATTAATCAATTAGTCTTCTCCTGTTTACGCTGGTTATTTGACCCGTTCCGAAAACAATAAGACTATCTTTCTGATCAGACAGTTCTTCTGAATGATGATAAAATTAATTCAAGTGAAAACAATAATAGATAATTTGTATTTTTATATCACAGCTACTTAGGTAA
>NW_013920164.1:0-216 GCF_000517525.1 Limulus polyphemus | reverse complement strand
TCTTCTTATTGACAGTACACAGTATCGTTATATCTTGTGCCTTCTTATTGATAGTACACAGTATCGTAAATCTTGTGTCTTCTTATTGACAGTACACAGTATCGTTAAATCTTGTGTCTTCTTATTGACAGTACACAGTATAGTTATATCTTGTGTCTTCTTATTGACAGTACACAGTATCGTAAATCTTGTGTCTTCTTATTGACAGTACAAAGT